>NC_071276.1:2530999-2628499 GCF_023375685.1 Ictalurus furcatus
CTGAGGTATTCATTACTCAAGGGCAGGATTTTATGAAGTCATTTGAAGCACGTAATTCCCGGTTTCAAATTCACATCAGCTCCTAAAGCTGAGCAACACAATAGTCCCCCCCCCCACGTCCCCCCCATCACAGAAACACAATCCTTCCATTCTCCTCCTCTCAGCCCACGTTCTCGATACTGAAAGCGGAGACAGACCGTGTGAATGGAGTCGGCGTCTCAAATAATCAAAACACTCAGCCTTTCATGATGCTCGGTGTCGAATCTTTTCATCCCGCAGCGCATCTGAGGAAGGAGGAAGACAGGCTTGTGGTGATGGCTTTTCTGTAAGCCGCTTGTGCTTGGATAGCGAGTGGCGTATTCTATAATGACTAAAGGAATTTAAAGGTAATGTGACGCCTGTATGAAGACGTGCAGCAGTGCTGAGCGACTTGGGTTATTGGTTTTATTTTAAATAAACAAATAAAAACAAACACCATTTTGTTTTCTACTCTCATAACCAAGTTCGCGAAGCAATCAAGGGGCTATGGTTAACCCCGAAGGAGCTGGAGAGGTCCACAGCTCAGCTGCTCTCAGGACCACCTGTTGTCCTGTTTGGAGTTCGCCAAAAAGGTATCCGGGAAAAAACGCTCTCCACTCTGAGGAGACCAAGACTGGTCTTTTCTGCTTGGCACAAAGTATTACATTTGTCCAAAACCACACACCGCTCATCGCCCTGGCAACACCATCTACACGGTGAAGCATGGGGGTGTAGCACCATGCTGAGCGTTACCCCTGACCTCTTGGTTGTTTCTCTGACTAACCAACCCTACTCATGGAGGGTAAATAATAACACTAACTTTACTCAGTGGTAACATCTATATGGGCTGAACCATACAGCAATCATCCTTTATTATTATTATTATTATTATTATTATTATCCTCCCACCTTTCCAAGGGACCAGAATATCTTGACAGGTAGCTCTTCTGCTTTATCTTCGCTTTGTATGAATGCATCGTAGCATTCTACACAAAGAGCCAGGGTTGATCCAGATGTGGGTTTTTGCCTCTCTTGTTGCTCATTATCCATATCCAAAGGATGCCACCAAATCGGTGGCTCAGGCATGAATACCTACCGACTTAACAGACTCCCTCATCTTTACAGATAACGTAATGGCCAACAGCGCCAGCAGAACGAACTCTCAAGTGCATCTCGAGAGTATCTTTAATTTTAGGATTCAAACGCTTCAAAACCCAGCAGGGGTGCCTCGTTTTTGCACTCCGAGGCAGCGACCAATAACTGCGACGCTCCTGACGGGGTGCGTCAACTAACCAACCTGAAGGATCAACACTACACTTGCTGAACAAGCAGCCTCGTCCAGAAACGAGCGGGAAAACAGCCATCGTGACTGAAGGAGCGATCTGCAAACCAAGAAAGGAACACGGACGTACAATTCCTGCTTCTGACGGTAAACTTGCGACCCTCTGAACCCGGAGCACTAACCCGTCTCCTGCGTGGTTCACCCACTTACAGCTTCATATCCGTATCGCACTCGGAGGAAAGGGTGATGCACCGTGACCGACAGGCAGGACGGTATGTCCCTCCCACACGAAGACGTTAAAATGTTACCCGTTCTAACACCTCGCACCCCGCCGCCGCGCTGACTTTAGAGAAGGTGTGTGTGCGAGCCTTTGTGAACAGGAGCGTGGAGATTGCCTCGACGCAGTAGGCATACACAGATGCACAGCAGGGAAAATGGCAATGTTATATCTTTCACACAACAGACAGAGTGTTTCGATCGGAAGGCAGCTACGCGACAACACTTCTGTGCGGCATTAGGACGCGCTGAAGATAAAAGAATCACATCCGTCCTTTTTGGTGTAGACAGCACCAGAATTCTTATTTCACTCACTTTCCCTGGGCCATGAAATGATCTGCAAAATGGTGGACCAGCCACTGCGACTGAACAGTAAGTGAACTGCTCGTCCGACAGCAAGCACACCGATTTCAGCTGGCGTGGCGTCCAAGATTTATTTTGGAATGAAATCGACTTTGTTTTGGTTTCAGCTTCCTCCAGTTTGGCAGCAATCACCGCCCAGTGGATCAGATCGCGCCTCTGCAGCAGCTTCCTCCCAGAATGGGAATATTACCGTGTTGAATACTACCGTGATGGGAGCGACCCACAGCTTCGAATGCCAGAAATGAGTTTCGGAGATAAACGCAGAAGAGGGTGCATGAGGCAGGGGTGTGATGACGTGATGTTTGCATGCAATCAAAACAGGCCCTCTCAAGCCCAGTTCATATACTACACACCAGAAACACCACACCATCCTCACTTCTCTAGCAGTACCACATCACCGCCTGCATTCCTCTTTCTCCGTCTCGATCGATCCAACCCTCTCCTGTCCCTTCCCTCCACCTTTTCCTAGCTTCCACAGTCTTTTCTTCGTTTTCACTCTCGTTGTCTCTCAGTCCGCCGGTTACTACACGCGCAGCAGGACAGACGTCCCGCTGGGACTGCGAGCTCGAACGAGTGAGAGTTATTCCTCTCCTCCGTCCAATTTCCACATACACACAAACACACACAGCGTCCGCATGTCTCCATTACAGCGTGCTGGAACGGACACGGGGAGAACGCGCAGACATTAGCATGCTAGTGGATTAGCGCGGCTCTCTGTGGAGGCGGACTCGAGAGAAAAGATGGATGGTGTTGCACAAGTTGTACTCTTCCTCCTTTCTGCATCACCCTCTCAATTTTTCACAGCGTGTACTCTCTATGCATGGAAAGTGCATTTCTACAGATATAAAGGATGTGTATTCAAGTCCGTGAGTGTTTACTAAGAAACAGCTAGAGAGTTCACTCAACAGAGAAAGAAAAAAACCAAAACAAGACATTGTGGATGGTGTGAAATGTCTACAGGCACAGCACAGATTTTTATAATGTGAGAAGTGAGAACAAGAAGTCAAATCTGTCTGATCGACTTGGGACCAAAGGAACCGGTACGACTCGGATTCGTACTCGGCAAACGGATCGACGTGTAATTTAGCACCGGGTTATTGTGCCGTGATCACAGCAAGTAACTCGACGAGCAGTTTCTTCAGTATAAGTGGTATACTCCGTGGCCGTCCGTGATTTTTAAAAACGGATACGGTTTATGTATCAGGAGGTTGCGTTGAGCCCCCTTGTGGTGGGAAGAGACTGGAAACTGCGACGTATGTAACGAATTAGACACGTCGCTCAGAAACGTAAAGCGTAATTATAAAAGTGATGATTCTGGGATCTACGGAACGGCGAGAACTACGAGAACGATTATCCGAATCTCCTGTTTGGGCGTGGGAGGGGAGAACCTGGCAGCGGAAGTGTGTCGGCTTATTTAATTTAACAACGTGCGTAATTAACAAACGCGTCTGAAGCAGTGTAGCGATTTGCAGTTTTCAAGGCATGGGAGCGCTCCGGTGCTGACTCTTGCAAAACGCTCTCCCGCCCACGCGGCCCAGGAGTGCGGCGCTGACATTTCAGACGAGACGCTGAGAATCCGCACGCCGAGAACCATCTGTCCCCGCGTCGCCTTTTCTAAATGAAGAAGCCTGACTAATCCAGGGCTGCTGTGCAGACTGGTAATCAGTTTAAATAAAGATGTGGTACGACTCTCAAACGCTATCAGCATTGTCGCACTACTGGAACTGGAGGGACTCGTCTGCTCTGACCCTCAGCGTCTCGGGGCAGATATGCGGCGTCTTAAAAGCACCGTGATAACGGTCAGGGTGTGCTGCCATCTGCTGCTGTACGGATTGTGACACGCATACATGCGGGTATCAATCCTACACGTGCTTAAATGGCTCTACTCCATTTCACACTCGCTCAGGCACTGTATTGACCCTTCTCGCCAAAAAAAAAAAAAACCAAACACGGAAGCGGGAGATACACCACATACAACACATTGAGACTGCGGTATTCGAGTATCTCTAGAAATCTCTGGAACCGTACTAGAGCGTCCACTCTGTTCTGCCAAAAGATTTTCTCTCAGCTGGTGCCGTCGTGATGTTGGTCGAGAGCTTTGTCCGACACGTCACTCCAAAATCCACCACGCACGTGTTCAGCTGGCGAGCGTGAAGGCCACATCATATGACGTACATCATTTATCCTCATCACAAAGCATTCTGTGAAGCCTCGTGCATGGAGGCGGAGTCATCCCGGAAGAGATCAGGCAAAGGCGATTTTATTAGTGTGTGTGGATAAAAAGAAATAAACGCACCCCTACACCATAACAGAGCACGTGTTTTTGTTTTTTTCCCTGTACGTTGTCCTTTAAATGTAAACGCATGCTCAACTGGATTCAGGTCAGCTGGTTGCCTTTGGACCAATGTTATCAATGTTCCAGGATAAGAAACACCCTTCTACAAATGAACTGCAAAAGTGCCCATCGGTGAAGAATTTATCTGCATCCGCAGGCAAACACTCTCCAGACAGAAGGCCCTAAATGCTGCTCATGTTACTGATTCACCAGTTTGTTTTTGCACGGAGCTTCACTGGGAAAGTGGACATAAGGGCTCTTGGAGCAACCCTTTTTATTTGCTATTCTGTTTGAAGAGGCCTTGGAAAAAAAAACACACATTTAAAACACTTTCTTCTAAGCCCCACTTATCCTCAGCCATTCTGGCACAATGTCCACAACTTTGCTAAAGTGTGGGCTGGCAATATGGTCCCTAACAAAGTGTTTCCCATGTGTAGCTAATTAGGAGAGCTTTTCAGAAGGCGGTCACTCTGGGGATTTCTGAACAACTCTAGCCAAGGTGCTACAGCGCCAGACAAGGGCATCTGTTAGATCATACAGACCGCCATGCTGAAATGGTCCATTCAGACTAGATAATAGGTAGTCAGGATTAAGTGACATGGTTGGATGGGAGTCACCACCCCTAGTGTGGGAGAGGGAATGAGATCAGTCCAGTCAGCGATGAGAGTGAGAGTTGAACAAATGCAACCATTCCACTGAAATCACGACCACGTTTAAAAACATAGCCTAAGGGTTGTTTCAGTCCGCTCGAAAGTACTGTCCGGATACATGACGATACAGGCGCCCGGGATATTCCCTCACTTCCTGTTTGGCAACTCCGCCATCGAATTCTTTTGTGCGTTATGGATAAATCGTCCGTCGTATAAAACAACTTTTGTTCAGGATGGTCTCCTGAAGCTAGCGGTCTTCCAGATTTCCTGGTTACTGGACAACATTTGTAGGAGAAGAAGCAGGGGGAAAAAAAAAAAACCCGTTAAAATTCAAAATGGCTGACCTGTCTGACGAATCAAACACGCAGCACCTTACAGGGAATCATGGGAAAGAAAAATTGTTTTGATATTGAGCGGTTCAAGAAAGGTCCTTCAGTCATTAAGATCTGTCTGCACGTTACGGACAAACCGTCCTGTACGCCAAAAATCCTAGAAGCGCGTTTTGTTTGGGTTGCTCCGACGATGCTTTGTACCAAACGTGGTGCTGATCGGATGTGTAGAGGGTGCAGGAGAAACAATTCAATATGGCGGAAATGAACGTCGAGGTGTTTGCTGAACTCGGCTTGAGACGAAGAACCAAAGGAAAGCGGAACCGTATTTCACCGAAATCACGATGCACCCCATTTTTAGAGAGGCTGAGCGATGCAGGCCGCTTTTTTTTTGGTCTTTTTTGTTTCATATCAGCACAAAAGATGCTCCGGCTTGCGCTTTTGCTGTTGGCTGTGGAGAAAATCCCAGACCAGACAGAAAAGCAATCCCAGACCAGACACTCTACTTTGTTAACTGTTCAAGAGGACGTTTTTAATCAGCTTAAAAGGTGCTGTAGGGGTTATAACGTATAATCGGTATTCAGTAGATGAAGGCTATGGATTAAAAAGCTGTTCAGAAGTTCAGAGGCCAAGCGTGATCATTTTCTCTCTCATTATCTTAACTTATTTGGATCAGCGCGTTTGACTCGCGTCGTTGGCCGCTCTTCGGGGGAAGCCGCTAAGACTCTGAAGGAGGTGACTACTTATATAATCGCTCGGTAATCGTGAACTGTGATAACAGCGAGCAGAACAGAGCCCAGATGGGCCCAGCATCCGCTCTTTCGGATCGTCCCGGTTTCCTACGGTACAATCCCGTGCTCGTGACAAGGATGAAGTGTGGGCAAAAAAAATAATAAAAACACACCACAAAGCACACTGAGCTCTCCTTTCAGGGCAGGTTTTGAGAACAACAGAAGAGACAAGTGCATTCGAATATAATAAATGATTTACTCCTGTAATGAAGGATTTGTTTTGTCATACATGACGAGATTCTGATCCGATTACACAGCCTCACGTGGCACCCGGACTTAATCCGCACACCCAGACATTTGACCGGTAGGACGAGCCGTACACGGACTAGGGTCAGGAGAAGGCTGAGAGACGCTTGAATGTTCAGATAAATCTCGCGAATCGACCGCCGTATCCCGTCACGCTGCGTGCGGTAGGCTAGCGGATCGGGCACAGAGGATTACTGGGGTACGCAGGACAACAACAGGACTTAAGATATAATCCAGTCACATCTCTGCTGTGTCTCTGCCGTGCACGGGCACTATTTTAACAAGGCCAAGCCTTCGCACGCCAAACAAGTGTTTAAGCCCCGCCCCCAAATCAATCAGTGTGGTTCTGATGGTTCCCCGAGTTCCCCATGATTTAAACTCGCACCTTGGTTATGACTCATTCTTTGAATGAATTTTGTTCACTTGTTGATCAGCAGTTTCACATCATAAACAGAACTCCAGTCAATCATTCAGTTCCGCTGCAATATCCTGAAATGAATCCCACCACAGCGCTGATTTATTGAGGCGCGTAAACGGAAATCCAGCACGGCTACGTTCCAAATCGAGCAGCGGGTCAGCAGCGGGTCGACGTGAAACACAGCTGACACGACGAAGTAAATCCAGAATTATTCATCTGGTAAAGCATGACTAAGCCACGAGGAGGGAGGGAGGGAGGGGGAGAGGGAGAGAGAGAGAGAGAGAGAGAGAGAGAGGGAGAGAACGAAGGTGACAGACAGGCTACAGATCACTCAGCTTTCGCTTTTAGCACCTGTTGTTCTGAAATAAGGGTCAAAACACAAAACGCATCCTATCTGCCGCGCACACAAAAGGGATCCGGCTCCTTTCTCATCCTCGTCCATCCCAGACATCCAAAGCGTAATGGTGTGATGGACGGGTGCGATTTAAAAAAAAAATTAAAAAATCGCACCTCACAAGTCTGAGCTGAGAGAAGAGACAAATGTGTCTTAGTCTTCTCCCACTTCTTCTTATCTGGAACATTAGGACAGCACGACATGTCGTCAAGCTTGTTACATGAGCTTAAAATAAACATTCACAGTCTGGTCTTACGGGGAGAGAGAGAGAGAGAGAGAGAGAGAGAGAGAGAGAGAGAGAGAACATGGCTCACCTCTTCTTTGCTCTCAAATATAGAAAAAAGAGAGTCTATTTTCCTCTTACAGGAAAAGAGAGAATGACAGGCTGGTGTGATGAAGCAGACTTATTGTTCGAAGCTTGTTAGCTACATTCGACTCGTCGTCGTTGAAAGAAATGCCGCTCCGAGACGCCACGCTCATTACGGAGCAGCCCCTCGGACAGAGGCGGAGACGCTCTCGACACCCCGCGTGCTAATTCCCTGCTCTCACAAACACACACAGAGAAATAAGATCACGCTTACGGTGTGATTTATGAGTGTGTGGGTCTGGCCCATGTGAAAGAAAAAAAAGAAAAAAAAAAATCCCACAACTCATCTAAATTCTAATAGGAAATGTGGTGTTGGGTCCCCCCACTCCCCGACCTCCACTGCAGCGAGGAGGAGCAAGTTAAACACCCTGCTGCTTTGGCGAGATGGAGCAGGTGCCTCGGCCCCTGCCAGGAGAGACGCCGGGATCGAGTGCTGCAGCATACCAAATGATCAGAGAGAGAGAGAGAGAGAGAGAGAGAGAGAGAGAGAGAGAGAGAGAGAGGGGGGACAACGTAGACTTTTAAGATGGCTTTATCTCTATTTAGTCTGATTCAGATTTTTGCATCTCTGTGAGAGTCCAAACTCAGCATCATGCACACTTTCACCACCACCACGGCACTCACAGTGCAGAGAGAGAGAGAGAGAGAGAGAGAGAGAGAGAGAGAGAGAGAGAGAGAGTGTGAGAGAGCGAGGCAGACAGGTGGCCACTCAAAGGCTCATTCATTCTTGTGCTTGGAGGGAGAGAGAGAGAGAGAGGGGGAGAGAGAGAGAGAGAGAGCGAGCTGGATATCTGTCCTCATTAGTAGTGTTATAGTGTTTTGGTATTATACTCCACTTTAAGCTCTATTTTGAGTCACAGTGTTATGAACGTACACACAGGCAGGAGGTGAAAACGGAGGAAAAAGTTGTATTTGGGGCAGAAATGCGAGACATGGGAAAAAAAAAAAAAAAGAAAGGAAAAAAAAAAAAAAACCAAAAAAAACACCCAACACAGACCAAGAAGCAAAACTGAACTGCCATCAGTTCCAGTACTACACTATTTAATCCGAGTCTCTTCATCTCTCGCCGTCTCTCTCTTCCTTTCTCACGCTCTGTCTGTCTGTCTGTCTGTCACTCTATACCGTTCTCTGTGCGGTGTCACTCTCCATCCCCCAGCCGTCGTGTGTGCCCGGGTTCCTCCCTGCAGGAAACGTGTGAAGGCGAACGCCTCGAGGGCTGCCGGTTAACCAGTTCCGCTCTTACGCGCCTTTATTTTCAGCCGGACGCCACAAACTAACCTCGCTAGATTTACACGCAGCCCGATCAAACTGCCGTGCGACGCTCCCCATCAACGGGCAGCTAAAGAAATATCGGGTGCACAAAAGAGAAAGACAACAAATAAATAAATAAGTAAATAAATAAATAAATCAGATGGCATAATAAGAGCACTACATTAACATATGAAATGAGCTCTCCAGCATTCCGCCGGTGGTCTCTCTTCCAGGGAAACGAGCATCGAGGACGAGCTGAGGGGCCGCAGCGTGAAAGCGAATTCTCCACGGCAGGCTCAAGTGCACGCTTCAGCTGCAAACTTTCTCGCCTAGCAACCGCACGGGGCCGTTTCCCGGCCGAGCCTCCTACGGAGACGTCGGAAGGCGCATGCGTGCGACGAGGTGGAGGAACGGCACTAAAAACGGAGTGCGAGAGAGGAAAAAGTCCGGGTGACACCTGTAGCGTGAACACGTCGAGTTCTCTCAGAGCTGCTGGGTTGGTGGTGTTTTTTTGTTTTTTTTTTTTAAACAAGACGATCCAGCTTCATTCGTTCATTTAATGAACAGGAGCTTAATTATTCAATCACGGTATCCACGCTCCTCACACCGTTCGTTGTGGATTGCGGTGGTGACTCGGAGAGAGAGCGTTCGTCTGCAAGGACACCAAAGAGACCAGAAAGTGGTGCAGTGGGGGGGATGGGGGGGGGGGGTGTTAGAGAGAGAACTGCGGCTTCGCGCTGTATTCAGAACACACGCACGCACGCACGCACGCACACCTAAACCAACAGGAGCAACACGTCACCAATACATCTACACTGCACATCGACACATTTTTTTTTCCCCGGCTGTGTGAGCAACACAACCCTGCTCCTGCCTGACGACGAAGCTGTTCTGTCACTCCAGCGCCAGAATCTTTACTGCCGTCAATGTCAGATCTCGGCGTGACTGTGAAAGGGAGAAAATAAATATATCGATTCTTTCTGTTCCGATGGTGTCAAACCCCCCTCGGGCACTGATTCAATCAGGCACGGCTTCACGAGTCTGTGTGTGTTAGACGCAGGGACGCCGCCTCGAAGTCCTTTCCACGCGCCTCCGTGCATGAACTCCGCCTCCGAGCCTGCCGTGGGGTGATTACTATTCAGCGCACGGCGATAAAAAGGAAAATTAGGGAGCTTGTCGACAAGTCACGGACGGGAATTTGTTCCGGCGCTGACGGAGAAAATAAAAAAAATTTCAAATCAAAAAAAAAAAAAAAAGGTGCAGTCTGGAATCAAACTCGAAACTGATCTGCAAATCATTCTCCTGCAGCGGACTGACTGGCGCCGTCATTTTAGACTATAGGCTCCGCCCCCTCCCCGCCCCGCCCCTCCCCTCAGCTACTTGTCATTTACACTAGTACGTTACTACGTACATAAAGGAACCGTGTCTAGAATCGTATACGTCCATCTCGCTCTACAGTCGTACACTTAACATCAAGTCCGACACATCGAAAGATGTCAGGGTCTGAACAAAATCCGATCTGATCCGATCCGGGATCGGCGAGGCCAATGCATATGCTTGTACACCAAAGACACCTGGGTTTGAGACCGAAAGATGGAGGTGAGAGTAGAGTTCAGGATTTCAGCCTTTATTTCCTGGTATTTACATCTAGACGTGTTAAACAACATAAAACACAGAACCTTTTGCTTCGGACCAGCCAGTTTTTAGACGAGCAAAAGTATAGGAACAGATCGGTCTTGAAGTAAACTAAAGTAAATAACACGTAATATGTGGTTGCGTATCCCTTACTCGAGATAACCGCATCAAGCCTGCGACTCACTGACATCACCCAACTGTTGGGTTCTTCTTTTGTGATGTTTTTCCAGGTTTTTACCGCAGCCTCTTTCAGTTGTTTGTTTCGGGGAGTTTCTCGCTTCAGTCTCCTCTTCAGGGGGGGAAAATGCATTCTCAGTGGGGTTAAGGCCCATTTACATACTTTACTAAATGGCTGCGAAATCAGGCTCAGTCTAAAACCTTCCCCTCCCCCGTCCCTGAAGAAGTCCTGTGTTGAGGTGGAAGTGTGTTTTGCATCGTTGCCTTCCTGCATGACGAAGTTCCTCACGACTAATTCGGATTCATTTCTCAGTCAATTGGAAGACAAACTGTTTCTGTAATGTCCCTGAATTCCTTCTGCTGCTACCATGATGAGTTCCATCATCAATAAAGATGAGTGAGAATGTTCCAGAAGCAGCCGTGCAAGCCCAAGCCATGACGCTACCTCCACCATGCTTCACAGATCAGCTTGTATGTTCTGGATCATGAGCAGATCCTTTCTTTCTCCACACTTTGGTCTTTCCATCACTTTGGTAGAGGTTCATCTCGGTTCCAGAACTTTTGTGGATCGTCTCTGTATTTCTTTGCGAATTCCAGTCTGACTTTCTGATTCTTTCTGCTGATGAGTGGTTTACAGCTTGTAGTGTGCCCTCTAGATTTCTGCTCTGGATGTCTTATTCAAACGGTGGATTGCGATACCTTCACCCTGCCCTGTGGAGGTTGTTAGTGAGGTCACTGACTGTTGTTGTTTTCCTCGACCGACCCGTTCTCTGTCTGTTGCTCAGTACACCAGCGGTTTCCTTCTGTTTCAGGACATTCCACATTGTTGTATCGGCTACGCCCAATCTTTGTTCAGTGCCTCTGATTGATTTTCTCTCTTTTCTCAGCTTCATAATAGTTTGCTTTTCTCCTATAGACAGCTCTCTGGTCTTCATGTTGGTTTAGCCTTTTTAACAACAAATGCAGTCTTCACAGGTCAAACCGAAGGCCAAAACCAAGAGTAGATGTTCAGAGCTATTTATTGTTTAAAACAATCGATCGATCTAACAGGACGCAGCTGGGCAACAAGAAACACCCGTCAGTCACACGTTACGATGTTTCCGCTCGTCTACAGATCGGGTGATCCGACACAAACGTGCTGTGTCCTATGTCGCCTAACGCGTCTACGTATAAATACCAGGAAATAAAATCTGACATTCGAGCCTCGTTTCATATTCATCTTTTGATTTCAAACCCAAATGTCTTCAGTCTACAGCAAAAAGAAAGCCATTTGAAGTGGCCTCGGCATTCCAATAGTTTCGGAGTGGACCGTAAGCAGCCTCGAATTCCAATATCGGCTGATACGATCCGAAGATTTATATCCCGCCACTGTTATTTTATACTGCATTTCAACTGAGCAGTAACTCTCACATTTACCAGCAAATTGAATAACAGTGGAGCTCGCTGCCTGGGGCTCACGCTGTCTATGAGATGATCTAATTCACATTCAGTCGCGGCGCTGCACGAACGCATCCTTCTGCTCCAGATAAGCGAGCGTCTGTAGAACGCGTGAACGTAGAACTTAGAAAGCAATGAGGTTTGAGCATGCGCGGCTAGTGTAGATGTGCTAGCGTGGCTAAAAGCCCACTTTCTATCAAAGATCAGGTTCCATATACGATTTGTAAGGTGGATTATGTGTATTTCTGCCGAACCGAACACAACACAGAACGGTATGAGGAAAGCGAGACGCGGGTCTGATTCCTTTCTCGGCCCGGACTGCAGATTCAGGGACGGTCATATCGAGTGATTAGACAGAGAGACACACTCCCTAGCTTTCACCTCCATTACTTCAGACACATCAGGAATACCTCGTCATGCGGGTGTAACCAATGTGAACGAAGTGCTTTATTTACTCTAATCAGCCTTCTGTCCCCTGAAATGCCTGCAAGTAGACCGACTGAGCGCGCACACACACACACACACACACCAATCAAAACCCAGAAAAGACACACGATAGAACTTAGAATTTCAATATAATTAGATTATCTCATAATCACGAGATAAAAAGCCACAAATATGACATGTATACGAGTTTGTTATCTCAGATCTATAACTTAGTATGTTGAAATTACGACTCGGTATCTCAATGTCGCCGTTGTATCGTGACGTTATGATCTGAATTATGACTTAATCTCTCAGAAAAATGACTTAATACTTCATTACAGGAAGTATTTTTTGAAGTGGCAGAAATGAGCTTCTACAGATCTGTCTTTAAGTGCGTGCGTGTGTGTGTGTGTGTGTGTGAGATAGTTTGCCCCCACGTCGTTCTTCTTTCCCCTCTGTCACTGAGACCCTGTGATGCGACGCGTTCCTCAGCCCTAACACTTTCATTATCGAGGTGCTGACGGATATTAGATTTCGGCTCCTGCATCGAACATCGTGAACACCGCAGCTGCGGCGCAGTGACCTCCGGGACTGGAGTCGCCGACGCGATCCGACACCAAAACCTGCTTGGGTAGAAATGTAGAAAGCCGGAAGTGTGCGACGCCCAAAACAACAACAACAACAACAACAAAAAGAGGTAAGCCTATTAAGTGTGAGAAAAGGATACAGAGGACATGTGTATATACACTGAAACTCACTGGTTATATTGCACGGGTCCGGTTTAAATGAAAAGACACACGGTGATAAAAATAAATAAATAAATAAATAAATAAATCCCTACCTTTAATATACACAATGTGGCTTCTGTCCAGAGCCTTTCAATTCTGCAGTTTAATAATGAAATGCAGTTCAGTCCTGTGGGATAAATAAGCACAGCTAGTCATGTTGATGAGGTGAAAAGCACAGCCATTACATCTCTCTCACACACACACACACACACGAGATTGTGGTTTGCTATGGCAACAAGATGCACCTGACCGCGCGCGCGCGCGAGTTGAAGGGGAGCAACAACACCACCACAGAGATCACTGTGTAGACCGGTATCAAAGGCTGCGTCCCAATCCACACCGCTCCGCACTAATTAATATGTCACAACAGGGCGCGAGCTATGGTAACCATGGCAACCTACAGCGTACTATGCGGCAGTGTAGTCTATACTGTACTCTAGTGTGTGCTGCCCTTGGCACTATTCAGACGCGGCCATAATAAACGGGCAGTTAAACCGCAGTTTATAGCGTGGCCGATAAACGTTTCATGAGTTAATGCTGCGGTTTAACTGGAAAAAACCACTAACCGGAAACCTGCTGGTAAATATCGGCTCCCAAAAGCTAAATAGCCAGAGCGCAGGGCGCGAGCACAGATTCGCGCGACCAAAACCGCAGAAGTAACGGCGTCGAAACCTTTCCGTGTCACATTTAAATAAATAAATAAACAAATAGTCAAAGAGCAACATTTCGACGTTTCTGCTTCTTTTGTGACAGAAATGAAACCTGGCCAGAGGATTCTCTTACCTTAACTCTGCGCTGCTGGATGACAGTTGACAGTGGTATGTGTGCGCGCGTGCGTCGACGCGAGCCGCGTGCGTAAACCTGCACGCGCGTAGTGTAATTACGGTCAGCTGGTCTCGCGCTCGCGATTCACCCTTTAAAATAAATAAACAAATAAATATATAAACAAAGCCAATAGCTCATTTTGCTTGATTTTGATTAAAATTCTGAAATATTTAACGTTTAAAAAAAAAATGTTACACAAGGAGGGCGTCTTTTAATATGAATGTGCTCGCGACGGTTTTCTGTTGAAATCTAACCGTCAAAGCCGAGGCGAAAAAGTTTGTGCACCCTATAATTTATGAACGGGGGGGGGGGGGTTGGAGTTGGGGAGGAAAAGCTCTACTTCTATTGTAAACGTGTTTTTAAAGAAAATCAATCAGAAATTTTTCGTCCTAATGGTTTTAATGGTATCAAAGACTCCATTCCGTTACCAAATCACCAAAAGATACGTGTTAACATGTTTCGTTAACTGAATTCATCCGGATAACCAGAAACACACACATCAGAGACGTTTCCAGAAAGCCTGAAATGAATACACCATACAGTACATTCTCCTCACCACCATCAGAAAGCATCAGACTCAGGAGAATCTTAGAAAACCACCAAACCTTCATAAAACCAGTCTCAAGTCACCTGCGAAACCACTACACGGTTACCTTATGCTTAATGGAAAATTGTTCATACTGTACTGTATATATAAAACTTACATGTAACTTACAGTGCAGTCTAGTTATAGTATACTGTACTTTTTCATATAGTAGCCTACATGTTCATTCATCTCCAGTAACCACTTTATCCTGGTCAGGGTTCACATACACCCTGGATGGGATGGCACTTTTACACCTTTTTAGCAAAGCCAATCCACTCAGCATGTTTTTGGAAGGTATAGGAGGAGACCGAAGAACCGGGAGGAAAGCCACATCACATGGAGAGAGCATGAGACTAACCCACTACATCACCCTGCTCACCTACAATATATATTTACGTTTACGGCATTTGGCAGACACATCATCCAGACCGACTTACATTTCTCTCATTTATACATCTAAACAGTTGAAGGTTAGGGGCCTTGCTCAGGGGCAGCAGTGGAAGATTGGTGGTGCTGGGATTTGAAGTCATGACCTTCCCTCAGAAGTCCAATGTCTTAAATACCCTACCACCACCATATTCATTCATTCATTCATTCTGTACCCCTTCCAGTACACTTTTTTGACCTTTACTGTATATACACACGCCTTTGTGACACCAAATTTCCCGTTCAATAAAGTACTTTCCATTTATCTCTACCCATCTCCACCTCATTATCTTACTGTACAGAGAGATCTTGCCATTTATCTAGCTGCTGAACTGCATTCTGTTTTAATGATTATAATAGTTGACATGGTTCTCAGTGGATCCATGTTTTATCCAGCAATCTACTCACAAAAAGTTTACAAAATTTGATGTGTGTGTATACGGCAACGAAACAAGAATCCAAACCATACAGCAAAACCAACAGTTTGAGCAAAAAGAAACAACTCCAAATTTTTGCCATGATCAGTTTTCCCCAAACACGTCTCTTTTATGACTAGTGATGTACAGATTTGAAGTAAGAAGTTTCACTTACACGTGAATAAAATACACACCCTTTGTTGGTTAGTTTACTCAGTTTGGGTGAGAACTGTGGCACTGTATTTTCTGAATATAGAAGTGATGTCCATATTAAAGTATAAAACAAATGCAAATCAGTGAATGCAGTGAAGTGAATGTTGTTGTTTTTTTTGTTTTTTAATCTAACCCTAACCCTAGTTCTGTTCACAGCTAACATCATGTTTAAACTGCTGCAATGTGTGTTTACACAACAAAACTCCCACTCCCAATCCTCCAAATTCGGTCTTACCTGATTCCCTGCTTGATTGATTATTAATCAATCAACTCTTCCGGTGTCAGGTGTGTCCCATTAATAAAATCCATCAAAACAGTCAGGAAAAGACAGAAATAAAGCTCGTGTGGTTGTAATTCCTTGTTTGTTTGTTTGTTTGTTTGGTGGTGTGCTTTGGCACAGAGGATTAAGGCGTCTAAAAACCTACAGCAACAACCACACCTGGAGAAAACTAACCTCTCCGCCTGATTAAACCCCGCCCCCATTGCACACTAACCCCCTATTGGCTCGTTTAATGACGCAGGAGCAGCCCATTGGCTGAATGCGCTGCAAATCAAACAGCGCAGGGGGTCAATTTAACTCCACACACCCTTTTAGTACACATTTATGGTACGAGCGTAATCAGACTCTTCAAATATTAGGCACACAGAACACCTTTAAAAAAAATATTTATTAGTAAAATTGACGTTAGTCTCAAGTTGACATTATTTACACATTTATAGCTATATAAGGTTAGAGGGTCTATGGAAAAGCTCGATTACCCACAATGCACTACAGCTCTGTGGGGAATAGTGTACAGGGCAATCATTTATGTAATCATTTATTTCAGAACATAATCTATCTACCTGTGTTTCTAAATAAACAATTGGTCTGAGAGATTTACTCAGTGGGAGGGGGAGGGGGAGGGGGGGGGTGGGGGGCTGGGACACCTTCATCTGTTCGCTTTTTATTATGATGATTGATTAATTATAACAACAACAACAACAACACAGTCCTGAACTAAATGACCCACTGTACAGTCTGACCAATCATAGACAAGGATTTCTCAAGCCTACCTCCAATCTGCGTTGCCAGATTGGGTCAATAAATCCCCCATTGAATTACTGACTAATTATTAATTTTTAATAGAATATTTTGGAAGGGTTTGGATGAGCTTTCTGGAGTTCATTTATCCAATCCGTTAATTTATCCAATTAAGCCTCACTTATTGCATTTCTTGACACAAAAATGTCTATCATTTCATTTCTATAATTTTATATAATCTCTCATTCAATTAATGTTGAAAAAAATGACCAGTTTGTTTTCATAACATTATATTCCAGATTTGTAATTGATGTTGACTGGAGTAAATATACGTATGTATTAATGTTACTTGTTATATGGGGGGGGGGGGGGTAACTGTGCTTCGTCACCACCCTGCTGTTGATGAATTTCCTATAACAGCATGAGTTATAAAATCAGTAGATATCTCCAGCGTCATGGGATTCTGTTCTGTTTTGGCAAACAAACAAACAAAATAGTAATATATTTGCGCAAATGCATACAATCCTGACTTTAAATAAATGTATAGAATATGTCAGGGAATGCTTCTTTCAGTAGAAAATAAATTCGAAAAGCTTTTACATCCAGCCTGTTGTGACTTTTAAAATAAATAAATAAATAAACAAACTGGGTTTTGATTAGCTTTACAGTGAGTTAATGTATATTTGAGAGAGCTTGTTTCTCTACAATCTGGCAACCCAGACTCAAAGCGTGCACATTGTCGGTTAGGGGAATTCAGCGCACTTCCGGTTTAGCACTTCCTGCGTCCAGTCGCCACGAAGTGATCGTTTACAGCACATGGATTCGTGAGTAACTGATTAAACACGCCTGTTCCCAGCACACTGTCCGCGTTTGCGTCGTTTTCAGACCGCACCCGGGACAAAACACAGGCTAGCTTAGCATTTAGCAGCGGACTAACCTTCTGACAGCGGCGGAGTTCCAAACCGCTCGCGCTCCCTTATCCGGGTGCACTACGCCGAGCCGGCAGTAGAATGGTTTGTAAACACTATGTAGTGCCCTAGATATCAAATAGGGAGCGATTCAGACACTGTCAAACTACTAGAGGAGGCGATCCGATCATTTACTGTTTTTAATTTCCTAATCTGAAATTAGTATTTTATTAGATATACGATTTGTAACTGGAATAGATAGTTAGCAGCTTTGTGTGTGTGTGTGTGTGTGTGTGTGTGTGTGTGTGTGTGTGTGTGTGTGTTGACCTCCAGTTCACTCATTGCGACACTGTATTAGGAAAATATCAGGGTGTGGATCATTTGTCCCTTTAGCTGTTTTTTTTTGTTTGTTTTTTTTTAATTATTATTTAAAATATATATTTTTTAAATGTTTATAAAACACAATACATATCATTATCAATGCACCTTGCTTTTAAATGTTGTTTCACATCAAAACAAACAATAATGATGACTAAACCCTTTCTGGGAAGTGAATTAGTTTCTGTTTGAGGTCTATGGTGTGTGTGTATATAATTAAAGGAGGAACATGAACTCTGAAGAACTTAAAACATGTTTCTGTAGAAATACTGTATTTCTCATGTGTTTAGAGCTTCTGGTGCTAATTAGGGGGCCAAGCAGCGAGGTTGCGTAGGCAGCCTATTGTTGTTCTACCTTTCTTCTTTTTCTTCTTCTGGCGAGGGTGTCTAGGGCAGCCCATAGGACCGTCTGGTAAAAAGTTATGGAATTTGGCACGCTGGTTGTGGAGGGTCTAAGCAACATTCTGATAAAATTTTAGCCAAGTGCTGCAACCGCTCTAGCGCCACCGTCGGGCCTAATTTGGAAGCAGGTTTACGGACGTAACTTTTGAACCATGTGTCTAAAATGTAAAAGCCTGGGATTCCCTGTGTCGAGACGAGTTCAACGCACCTTATGACGTCAATTTCCGTCCAATCGGGATTTCCCGCCATCTTGGATTTGGTCAAAAAAACATCCACTATTCCTCCTACAAATGTTGTTCAATCGTCACCAAATTTGGCACACATCATCATTATAAAACTTGGTAGGCATCTTCAGGACCATGCCCCAGTGCTGTGCAACAAATTTCGTGCCAGCGCTACTTACCGGTCCAAAGTTACAATAACATGCCTAAAACGCGTCCATCGGAGTGGCATTTCTGCTGCTCCTCCTCCAAATTGTATCCAATCTTCACCAAATTTGGCGCGCATCGTCTTAAAACCTGTCTAAAGAAAAGTTAGCAAAGGACCTCAGATATTCAAAACCGTTCCCCCATAACAGACAGACAAATGCGTGAAACTACAAATCCCTCTTCAATCCCTTTGCCTATAGTTATGGCCCTGCTTTCCTGTGATTGCTCATGCAACAATTGTAGCGCGTCGGCGAATGTGTGGCTCACCGAGTCTGGGTGCTTGGCCCCCGAAAATGATGCTTGCAGCTTTAATTTGTTGGTTAATACTGTATTTGCATTCTTACTGGGAGATTGTGTCCCATGCTGATGTCACAAGATCACGCTGTTGGTAGAGCAGTTCCAATGGAGTTTATTGATTGGAGAAATCATTTCAACAGTCTCAAACATGAGGGATAACGCTCAGGTTTCGCTGTTAACTTCGAGAGAGAGAAAAAAGAAGCGCTGGTGATGGGAAACTGTTTCTATCTGCGATTAAAATACGTGAGAACAGGGATTAGCTTTGAAAGCGGCTCTTAGACATTTGGGTGAATCCAGGAAGTACTTTCTGTCCCTCTTCTCGTTCTAGCACTTAGCACGGGTTCTCGACTCAACCGCTGCTGCGATAGATACCGCTCGGCCGAGCGTGACCTCCTCATGTGCATCATCTTCTTCAAGTTCGACCCCAGGCCTGCGTCCAAAAACGCCTACAGGTGAGCGGCTTGCTTTCTCAGCGACGAGCTGTTCTTCTTCAATCCTTTTGAAGTTTGTTTTTCCTTAAAAAAAAAAAAAAAAAAAAGCTTCACTTTGATTTAAACCAAAAAAAAAAATGGCTAAGGTTGCTTCATTAAAACCCCCGGCTTGGTTTACTAACAGTCTAATTACAGACAGTGCTGTGCTTGGTTAATGAATATAACACACACACACACACACACTGTTCACAACAAAGTGAAAGCAGACAGCACTCAGAGTAATGAAGACCGTGCACCCATAATTCCAAGCTCTAAACCGCTACGCGAGAGAGACACTCTCGACACTCAACTGTGTGTGGATGCGGAGTATGTATACACTGTGAAATATATATGCAGATTATATTCAGACGAAACGCCAACACGTACAGTTTAACCGTAGTGTTCATTCTACTGAATCTGTTGCTACGGCGATACTAGTGACCCCTAAATACGGTGTAGTTCACCTAGCATAAAAAGCTGATTCACTGAAGGGGAAAGGTTGCCATTTAACCTCGTATGTGTCGTATTGCGCGTTTAAAGTTAAGGAGCTCGTGTTGACTGGTCAGTCAGTCGCGTGATAAGATAACTCGGAGCATCCTCGTCACCACTGCAGGACTTTCACCTTTGCTCTGGAGCAGGGAACACATTTCACTGGTGCGTCGTACAGAAGATAACGTACTTCGCTGCACATTTCAACTCGAGGCTAACTCGAGGTTTATCCACAACGTCGCGAAGGATTTCGTTAAAAGTTTCCGTCCTCTCTCGGACGTATCTCGAGCTCATCCGTGACATCCACGTGGGGTTGCATTTTAGGGTCGGAACACACTGTTCTCGCTTTCTGACGAGGGTGATGAATACCTCATGACACTCAAATGCCTGCGTGAACTTTCCCCATGCGCTTTCAGTGTAAAGTAGGAGGAGCTAACATGGCAGTGAGTTTTAGCATCTGGAGCATTGGATCTCGATCATTTTACACCCCTTTAATTGTGAATTTATTAATTTTTTTAAAAAATCACAGACCTAAGAGTTTTTGCGAACTTTCCATCCATAGAACCCATTTTTATTCAGATTGTCTTTAGAGTCCATGGGACGTCATTTATAGGTGCAAAAACGTTTTGATAATGGTGCGTCCATGAGTTTATGATGTCCACACCGTCCCTGTAATACTCACTGGTTCTCAGGAGCCTACTTCGAGAACCATGGATCTAGAGGAACATGACAAAGTCTTCAGAACGGACGCTGAAGTGATGCTTTTCCTGACATCCGTGCTTTCGTACGCTTGTCGACGTACGCTTGAGTCCTGCCTTGACCGGAGCGTTGGAATTTCCCGAGACGAGTATTCTCAGAAGAGGTCCCGTGTGGCTCTGCAAGTGTTGAGAAACATACACTGCTGCGTAACTCTGTACTCGCTTGGCTGGAACGCCGAGGATTGAGGCATCCTGGGCTGTCAGTCAAGAATTATTATTATTCAGAATGTTCAGCCACGCCCGTTCTTATACCGTGATGAGTTATGCAGTTATCCTAGCATGACTTTATCGCATTGTTCCATCTCTGCACTTTCCCGCCTGTAATCACCAGCCACTGCCGGGACGGGGTTTAACGAACGCAGCCGATAAGACCGTAAAGCAGCGAGATTGATATTGCTGAGTGTCTCTCTGGACGCTAATCATTTGCCTAGTTGTTAGCTTAACGATGTGCCGCGCAGGTTTTTCACCTCACCAGGAAGACCAACAGTGTATGAGGCCTCTGTATGAAACTGCTCACCTTTTTTTTTTTTTTTTTTTTATATCCCCCTCTTGTGCATTTTCCCTCCGCCTCTCAACCTCAGCCGTTCTCTTTTGCACATTCTCCGTCCATTTTGTTCTCGCCTCTTCTCTATCTCTCTGATCGAGGAGGTGATTTCCGTCTCCGCGGGTTTCCCGGGCCAATCTAATTTTCTCCGCCCGGCCGAAAGGAGCGAGTTGTTCTCAGATTGAGAGCCGCGGCGCTTCTTTCCAAACCCATCTTTCGGAGGGAAATGAAATGGAGCAGAACAGATGGAGGCGGCGTTAATAGACTCGACGCCGTATACCGAATCAGTAGGGTCCGGAGGAGCAGCTACCATAAGCTGCTTTTATTTAATCGCTCATCAAAACGTAAACATTGATACAGGGTGGCGGTAGCTTTGAGGTGGAGGACTGCAGAGGCCACGCCTCCTTCGCTGGGACTGGTGGGTGTAAAGGCCAATAATGAGTGACTGGGTGGTGTGATGAAGCAGTTTTGATTCTTTTCCGACATCCCAAAGTGTTTCATCCCTCTTCTACCTCATGGACACTGGACAGGTAAATATCAGGTGACGTTTTTCCCATCTTCATCTGTCCAGTTAGGGTTCATGGCCTACAGGATCCAAACCCTACGTGGTCTTCTGCGGTTGTAGCTCATCCGCCCCGAGGTTTGATATAGCTCTGAGATGCTTTTCTGATCGACACGGTTGTAAAGCGTGGTTATTTGAGTCACCACAGCCTTCCTGGACCAGTCTGGTCATCCTTTTTTTTTGTTTTCGCACCTTCTGACCAAACAGCACCGACTCCAGTGCTATTAATATAGTTCTTTTCTGTTCATTCATCTGTCTATATTTCTCTGCAGGCTTATTTTGGCGTCGAACAGAGATGAGTTCTACAACAGGCCGTCCAAAGCTGCCGACTGGTGGGGCTGCGGCAAAGAAATCCTCAGCGGTAAGAGCGCGGTCACGTGACCTTGACCCGTATTATCATCATCCGCCATCTTTATTTCATCTGCGCACGCGATTTCTGCTTCTGTTCACTATTCATGCTCACTCACCGCATACTGATATCTAGCGTAACGGCGCAAGTCTGAAAAAATGACAACTGAAAAGAACATGAATTTCAGTCAATCTCGGAAAGATCTGGAATGTTTGTTTATTTTTCCCACAAGAAACCGTGAGAAACGTCGTCTCGGATTGTATTCTGCCTCATTTATGCATCGCAAGCGTAATCCTAAACAGCACTCTGAGAGAAGCGGGTACGGTACACGTTTATCTAGGCGTCTCGGTCCCGGCGCTCCCCTCCTCCGGACTGCAGCGGGAAAAGCGCGTGTAATTGACTCGTCACCGAATAGGAAACTGGCTCTGCCTCGGGCTGTGAGAGAGGTCCGGGCTGTGTTGTTGCTCGCCGGCCTCTGTTTGTGCCGCTAATCACGGGGTCAGTGACCGACAAGGGCCCTTAATTGATGGGTGCTTTTATGCGAGGTGACGGAAATGAAGTGCGGAGCAGGAGGGGAGGTTGATATCTGATGCAGGAGGGACGAGGGGATGAATGCTGATGAAGAGCGACGCAGAACACGGAGCCCACGGGATCCTCGGGCAACGTGACCGGCTTGGAGAAACGGATCTTAATGCACAATACAGTCGCATAACTGATGAACAGATTTAGATTTAACATCCAGATAGGATTCTATAATTACACCAAGTTATTTTCTGCTGAAAAAAACCCCAAACAAACCAAACAATAGAAACCCTCATAGAATTTGTAATGGTTTTAATGGGAATTGTATTGGTTTTAATGGAAACTGTAACGGTCACTGTTGGTCTCTACGGGTAATTAGTTGCCTTCTATTGGTGGCATGTTATATCTAGTGGACACCATTAAGGACTAATGGTTTTAATGGTTAGCTGATGGTTTGTAATGTTATTTGTAGTGGAAACCATTAGAATTTCTTTGGTTTCTACTGTGTTTTTGTTCAGCAGGGTTATTTTGTTTTGTACCACATTGCCGTTAAAGGTGCATCAACCTAATTTAACTTACATAAGTCTTTATTATTATTATTATTATTATTATTATTATTATTATTTTTACGATGGACTGTCTAACAGTTAAGCGAGTCTGACATTTGAATGATTAGAGGTTAGAAAGCGTTCATGAAACGTTTTTCTTTTCCTGTTCATTCAACTTGCAGGTTTATATTAATGCCCTTATGTTTACGTTTGTCATGTTTCCATAGTAACACCTTAGTAAGATTCCGCGTCGTCCTTCTGTGAGGAGATGTTCGGCGTCGACGGAAGGAGTTTCTCTAGAACACGATGAGACGTTTTTCAGCCTTAACTATAAACTGATAAAAATGCCTCGCACGTCGTTCGTTAATTGATTCCAAATGTAGGCGCTTCAGGATGTGCAGTTACATGGAGGAGGAAAAAAAAAATCAACTTTAAGGGTTCTGCTCCATCACAGCCTCAGAAGGTTTTATCCCTCACCTAATAGTCCAGTCTCTTAAATGTTTAAAATATATATATATATATATAATATTTTACACTAAACCATATAAAACTCATTAAACACGCTCTCTGAAGATGGTTCGAGAGTCTTCAGGAAGCTGTACGCTCGAAACTAAACGCCCTGCCGACGAACTGGATATGAATTATTTAAGGAAATCATATCTCACCGTAATTTGAATAATCCCGTATGCAGGGGGCGCAGAAAAGCCACCAGGCTGCAGGTTTAATAAAATGGAAGCCGTGCCGTTTTTGCACAGCGTGGAGATACGAAAGTGAAATCCGCTGTCGGATACGTGACCACAGAGGGGTTCGGTAGGGGGGGAGGGGTCGGTTAAGGGGTTAAGTTAAGTTAAATAACTTAACTAGAAGTTGGTTCTAGAGGCTTAAACTAACACGTGCTAGGTTTGAATTGGTCCTTTTTTTGTTGTTATACATGCTAAATGCATAAACAAGAAAACAAAACAACAACACGGTAAGAAAAACGACTACTTCAACCCTTTCTGCGTTAGCTAGGTAACCCTGTGTTAACTGCTAGCTAATGTCGATAACTAACATTGGGTGGCGTTTTATACAAAGGTATTTACAATTTGGAATGTTTTATATTAAAACAAAAAAAAGTTAAACATTTTTAATTACAAACAATAATGCTTTGAATTTGAAATACCTACCATGCAATATTTAAAAAAAAAAAAAAGTTAAATATATTTATATGCAAGTTTAAAAGTCTAAACGGTTGTTTTCCTCAATAAAAACTTTCACGTGAATATTTTGCCTTATGTAGATTTATTGTTTGAAATTTGGAATGTTTTATGTTTTAAAAAAAAAAAAAAAAAGTAATGTTGCTTATTAATGTAAAAAAAATTTTGGAAAAAATATATATATATATTAAAAAAGAAATTTATATCACGGAAAGTAAAAAAAAAAGATTTAACCAATTTGGATTGTCTTATGTTTAAAAGAAATGCGGAATAAAGTTACAAATTTACAAATCTAATATAAATTAAGCCATTTTAGAAAAAAATTTAGATTATATAAATTTGTAACCTTTTCTCGCTTTTTTTTTTTTTTTTTAACTGAAAGAAAAATGTTTCGAATTTCACGTTTTAAATCTACTGCTGTAAGTTTAAAAAAATAAAATCAGTTTAAAAGTTATGTTAAAAAAAATAGTAGGAATTAAGATAAAAATTCAATTCAAGTTTGGAATGCTGAACAGCATTAAATGAGTATTAGTTCATTTTATCTCGGTAGTTTACTAGTAAAGATCTGTTTCATTCATGGCTGGATTATACTGTAATAATGTAACACGCATTATTATTATTATTATTATTATTATTAATATTATTATGATGTGTGTGTCCTCAGGATTGGATATGGAGGAGGGGAAGGAAGGCGGATCCTGGCTCGGCATCAGTAAACGAGGCAAACTAACAGCGCTGACCAATTACCTGGAACATAAGAGCAACCCGGACGCCCTGGGCAGAGGTGGGACTTCAACATTTTGATCCAATTTTTCACGCGAACGCAGATTCAAAGAGGTAAAAACGTCGAATACGGTGACTTCGGAGTCAAACCGGATGATTTTTGCACCACTGGGACTTGAGTCGGAAATTCTGTGCTTCGTTTTCAAATCGGATATCGAGTTGAATCTTAAATTCGGCGTGCTCGGTGCAGAACTGCCTGCCGATTGGCTGAAATCTGACGCGATGAGTTTGAAACGCGGTTCTCCCGGCCAAATTCCGCCGCGAATTCTTTGGAAACGTGTAGCCCTGCTTCCAAATTCAAACCGTTTGTTTGTTTAGAGGTTGAAAAGCGTGATCTGCGATTTCTAAACGAACGCGTACAAATTCGGACGTTACTCTGTTGGCTGTGGAATATGGTCCGCTCCGATTTGGCTGCGAATGGGACGTCCTGTTTACGCCGACACACGCCCATTAAAGTGCGTGAGACGGGCCTGAGTGATCCGCTCATTGAGTGTGAGGTGCGCTTCCAGATAATGATTTTCACTCAAGGCCCCGGGTCTCGTTGGCGACGCTGCTGATGAAGTGCTATTAAGATCGCGGCGTCTTATTGAGTGATGCTGGCTCTTTTATCGACGCGGTGCTAGTGGGGCGTGACGATACACTGCACCTGGCTCAGAACGTCAGCTTTAGGAGCATGAGAATGCTCTGCCTTCTTTCAGAAACCTTGACTTCTCCCAGTTTGTTTCTCCAGGGTTTTTAGTGTCAAATTACATGACCGAGAACGTGGACAGCTTCTCGTACCTGCGCAAGGTGTCATCCGAGGGGCAGCTGTACAACGGCTTCAACCTCCTCACCGCCGAATTCAGGTGAATTTTTTTTTTAATTCTTTTTTTTTTTTCTCCATGACTTGAAAGATATGTAAAACACGATTAAAAGTAATGGGTTAAGACACGGCCTCGGCACGAGTGGCCGAGAAATCCCGTTCAGAACACTGACCTCCGGTCCAGGATGCTTGTTTGGGTCACTCCACTGTATATCCTGGGGGCAGAGCCTCATGAACTTTGGTAGGAATTTGGGGGAGGGTGTTTTAAAAAAAAAAAAAAAAATTAAAAAACCCACCTTTTTAACTTTTATCTTGACAAGCATGACTAATTTTACCAACTGCACCTTTAAATAATAGTGAAGATTGCTTCATTTGATTCAGTTTAACTCCTTGTAGAATTCATGTCAGTCGTGGAGCTGAGGCGGGTTCTGTTTTTTGAAACGGTTGCATATAATAGTTCGATTGAGAATCTGAACGAGTCCAAAGACTTTATGCTAGCTTCCATTATGAAGGGAATTAGCATGTATTCGAGGAAGGTCATCTCCGTCCGTCTCTCTCTCTCTCTCTCCTTGTCCATCTCTTTTGTGATGTGGGATAGAGCTGTAAAAGAAGTGATTATGTCTGATCTCAAAGGTCTGATCCATTGATCTGGCCACCTGCTCTCTCTGCTCTTCCTAGAACTGGAAGGACTTTGAGATCCCTGTTTAGAATTCCGCTCCACGGCTGTTCCTAACAGCACACCGTGTCCTCCGGGGCTTCGTGGGCTCTTTGTTACAGTGAGGGTTTTTTACATTTTTATTTTAAAGAGGTGATTCCAGCAGACACAGCTGTGGGATTGTGGGATTTGAATGGTGAAACGTTGGCGTCGCTGGATTGGACGGATAGCGCTGCGTTCTTGAGTGCATCAGAGGCGTCGAGTGAAATCATTCATTTAATATCCCTATTAAACACTATACAGCTGATCCAGGAAGTTTGTGAGTTTGGGTACTGAGTCGTATGGGCACTAATCCAATACACCGCTGCTACAATATTGGAAAAATCTGCACAGTGTCTGGACTGTACACTTGAGAATAGATAGCACATGTCCATGAGTACGCTCCACACACTAGGGGGCAGCTGTGTGCCTCTACATAGCCAGGAATAGCAGCAAAATAATGTGGTCAACTTGATGACTCTGTTGATAGATTCTGCAATGTTTTTTTTTTTTTTTTTTAGACACTTTTCCCAAAAAAGAGCCTAGTGACCAACTCGATACAGCTCTCCAGCTCACATCTCAGCTGCTGAGAGTGTGTAAAAGGAATCACTGATCAACATAGTTCTCAACGACCAATGACTGATCAGCATAGTTCCCAACGCCCAATCACTGATCAACATAGTTCCCAACGACCAATGACTGATCAACATAGTTCCCAACGACCAATGACTGATCAACATAGTTCCCAACGCCCAATCACTGATCAGCATAGTTCCCAACGCCCAATCACTGATCAACATAGTTCCCAACGACCAATGACTGATCAACATAGTTCCCAACGACCAATGACTGATCAACATAGTTCCCAACGACCAATGACTGATCAGCATAGTTCCCAACGCCCAATCACTGATCAACATAGTTCCCAACGACCAATGACTGATCAACATAGTTCCCAACGACCAATGACTGATCAACATAGTTCCCAACGACCAATGACTGATCAGCATAGTTCCCAACGCCCAATCACTGATCAGCATAGTTCCCAACGCCCAATCACTGATCAACATAGTTCCCAACGACCAATGACTGATCAACATAGTTCCCAACGACCAATGACTGATCAGCATAGCTCCCAACGACCAATCACTGATCAGCATAGTTCCCAACAACCAATCACTGATCAGCATAGCTCCCAACGACCAATCACTGATCAACATAGTTCCCTACGACCAATCACTGATCAGCATTGTTTGTCCCACCCTCATACTTTATTTTTGTTTGTTTTAATTTTCCTACTGCTTCATTAGTGCAGAATTTTTAAAAATATGCAAATCGATCGTTTGTGGTGCCAACTTGTTCTTTTCTGAGCAGCCATCAGCTACTTTCTCCTGAAAACAAACACTTGGCAGCACTGCAAGCAGTGAAGAATTAAATCACTGGAGTCATTGAGGAGGACGTTGACAGGCTACACCGTGTCATGGTGGACACTTTGTATCTTTGAATCTATTACGGACCGCTTCGTTTATTCCTTCATTATCGCAGCCGAAGGTATAACAGTCCAGACGGTTACTGGGCTATTGGCCCCCTGCTCTCAACAGTGATGCATGCAGCAATAATCTCTGTGGAAACTCGACCGTGGCGATCTCATTCCCAAATCAATAGCAGCATCCTGCAACTGGAGAGGGGTTTTCTATTATAATAAAGAGACCCCCCCCCCCCCCGCCCCCCATCTTGCCCTCCTGCAGTGCCTCAGCTCGTGATGAGACTCTAATGTTTGCTGTGATGTATACACGGCCTATAAACATTCCTCTAATTTCCACTCTTGATAACGGAGAAGAGGAGCTCCACGCTGCCAAACAGAGCAGTAAATTGGAATCGTGTTAAAAGGAGAAAAGTAAAACGTTTCGGACGAACTGAAAGAAACTAGTTTCAGAAAAGAGTCGACTCCTGACCGTGTACGTCGGGACGATGTGACAAATATCTCTACCATATCTAACAACACTTCACAGGAAGTCGTGTCTCACCGTGTGACATTTGACCTCCGAGTTTTTCAAGATCAGTGCTGAGGCTGATTAGCGATGGTCTTCACTCTCTGCCACTCGTGGGCGGTGGCGGTGTTCAGTGAAGATAAATGGGCTTCATGATTACGCTAATTTGTGGGGGGGTTTTTTTTAGTGTTCGCTTATTATGTTTCATCTCTCTGTGTCGCCCAATGCAGAGCCAGTGAGGACACGATGTGTTACTATGGAAACAGGGGCAGTCCGGAACCCGTGCGCCTCAAAGCGGGTTTGTTCTGTTCCTCTATGGGCACACACACACTTAGCACTTTCTTCTATGTGCATGTCGTATACTTGACAGAAATGCGGGTGAGAAATGCAAGTATGTGAGCAAGGAGGACAGAGCTCTGTGTGTGTGTGTGTGTGTGTGTGTGTGTGTGTGTGTTTCAGCAGGAATCTACGGTCTCAGTAACTCTCTGTTGGACACTCCTTGGAGGAAGATGCAACGCGGGAAACAGCACTTTAGCAGTGTGGTGAATAAAACACTGCCCCCTGAAGGCCTGGTCCAGGAACTGCTGCAAGTCCTGAACGACGAGGAACTGTGAGGAACTGTCTGTCTGTCTGTCTGTCTGTCTGTTTACACACACACACACACACACACACACTATGTTCTGTATGCCATGTTTCTACTCTTTCTTGGTTTATTTGGAGTCACACACTCACATTCCACTTACATACTGAAATCCTTCTAGACCCTCCACATGTCTCTCTCTCTCTCTCTCTCTCGTACTTTCAGTCCTCTGATTTGTTCACTTTAGGCGAAATCCAGGAGAGTGTATTTGAAAGTTATTGCAGAAGATCTTTGAAAACTTTAAAGCAGCGTTTCGGGGTTTTTTTTGCCCCGCAGCCTGAGGAGGTCGATTTTAATGAACTCGTCGCTCGTGCAGCAGCTCACGTCCGTCTGATCATCAGAGAAGTACAAATTTAACTGGAACTGTCTCTCTTTCACACATGCACACGCAGATACATCTCTCTCTCTCTCTCTCTCTCTCTCTCTCTCCACCTCGTTATCACTTAACAAACACTGACGATAGCGAGCCGCTACACGAGCACGTTTAGCCGTGCCCTTGCGTGGACTAGATGGAGAAAATGGAATGTTGATGAGGTGTTGAGTGTGTGTGTGTGTGTGTGTGTGTGTGTGCACGTTATTAACCTCCGCGGAACTGATGTATTGCTATAACGAGTTTCAGACACGGCACAAGCGTCTTCGCTGTGGCCTGACGCTCAGATTTGAGCTTTGTACCCTTTTTGTGAGCTTTGAACCGTGTTTAAAAAAGTGTCAGGAACGTGAGAATTCGTTAATACGAATGAGCACAAGCGGAGCAGGTGACGAGCACGTGATGAGCTAATCAAAGCCGTTCTGGGTTTTCTTTAACGCTCTGCGTTCACCAGCCAGCAAGCAGCGAGCAGGGGGCCAGGCATTTCCTGTGGAAGCGCAGATGCGAAGAGAAACACGGTGCTTTACTTATGTTAATGCAGTTGAGTTCTAATGTGAATTTATAAGCCGAACGACGGGGTTTAATCAGACCCCGGATTAGAGGGAAACTCGCCGGGATTAATTGATGTTTCATTGAGACATTCGTGATTGAAAGATGATACTGTGTCGGAATCAGCTATAATTTTATCCCGTCAGGGTTTGGGGTTTGTTTGAGACACTCGTCCTGTCATCGGGGAAAAGAACATTCAGTGGGCTTGCAGATATTGCGAGCCAGCAAAGCGGCGTAAATTTGAATTGATGTTATTCATGAGACGGCGTGATTGCTGTTCTCGTTATCCTGAACAAATACAGACCTGCATCCCTGCGGCTCCAGTTACGTCTCTCGCCCTCTCTGATAACGAGCCTTACTCTACACTGATGTTCATGTGCGACGCGACGATCCCTGCTAGAGAAAACAACCGTGACCATCGGTAGGGTCGTCTCGCTGTTTATTTATTATCTACTTAGCTCTTGTTTATGATCTGTCATGCAGGATGAAAACCACTTTGTCTGAGAAGTTCTATGAATGAATCTGAAAAGGCGTTGCGTCTCAGGAAGAAGACTCGGGATGTAGTAGAGGTCATGATATTGGGTCGTTCCACCCTAGTTCAACTAGGTTACATGGTTTCCCTGTGCTCTGGGGGTTTCCTCTGGCTACTCCGGTTTTCTCCACCAGTCCATGTCCAAATTGTCCATAGATTGTGACTGTGCCCTGTAGTGGGATGGCACCTCATCCAAGGTGTCCCCTGCCTTGTGTCCCGGGTTCTCCATGTGACCCTGTGTAGGACAAGCAGATACGCGATATGGAAAAATGGATGGATCGATGGGATCTTCTTACCTCTCTCTCTCTCTCTCTCAGAAACACACCTGACCACATGCAGGAGAGCCAAGGTGAAGGCTTCAGCAAGGACTTGCTTAAACTTCTGTCCGCTGTGTGTGTGCGTGCGCCGGGTTACGGCACCAGGTTGGCGAATTATTGTGTTTATCTTGAACGTTTGGTGAAAGTTCTCTGGACCGTAGCGTTGTTGAAGTCTGTTTACTTTGCGTTTCTTTCTCACTCTCCGGTTCAGGACGAACACCATCATCCTGATCGACAGCGAAGATAACGTCAGCTTCACCGAGCGCACCATGCTGAACTGCGACGTCACCCAGTGGAGCACACGGTCCTTCCAGTTCAAGCTGCAGGAATGAGCGCACCACACCCGCCGCCACTCGTGCCTTTCTTCACCATTTCCATTGAACTCTCACTCTCCGCTGAAGCGAGGGATTTCTTCCAGCAAGCGTCTGTGTAGAGTTCCATAAGACTCTGAAGTGTGAAGACCCCCGAGGCACCGTCACGTGGCTGAACCTGAACACGACGTCTGTGGTAGTGTTGAATGTTGCACTAAATGTCGTTTTTGGTCCATTTTTTTTTTAAATAACTACTATCGATCAGTATTGATGTAAGACTTGAGTAGTGATGTTGAATAGGTTAGAATTCTTTGAAGGCTATCTGCCAAAGAAAACAGACTCTTTTTAATTTGGAGACATAAGTGAGTTTTGTTTTGATTAGTGACCTGCTGTTTAAAAAAAAAAAAAAAAAAAAAAAAAAAAAAAATCAGCTCACGTATGGCACAACTCAGGAACTGCACATGATGTATGGTGCTCCGATCACCACAATAAACTTTATTTCATCTTCCATAACTGTACAAACTGTGTGTTGTACACAACATGGTTGTTCCCTTGATGTTGAGCATAATTTGTATTAATCTTGATTGAGATATTATGAGTGGTTTTTTTGGTAGGCAGTTGTAAGATGTTAGCATAACGTTAGCTATGTCTCAGATTGAGTACTTGGCATAATTTAGTGCAAAAAAAAATTCATTTTTACAAACATATACCAATCTGAAAAAATAATATATGCTTTATATTATATAATGTTTTTGAAAAGTGACTGGGCCTGCTTGAATACTGTCCCAGTCACTCCCACAGCAAGTTTGACCAATCCCTATCACTCCCACAAAAGGTTTGACCAATCCCTATCACTCCCACAAAAAGTTTGACCAATCCCGATCACTCCCACAGAAGGTTTGACCAATCCCGATCACTCCCATAGAAGGTTTGACCAATCCCGATCACTCCCATAGAAGGTTTTACCAATCCCTATCACTCCCATAGAAGGTTTGACCAATCCCTATCACTCCCATAGAAGGTTTGACCAATCCCTATCACTCTCATAGAAGGTTTGACCAATCCCGATCACTCCCGCAAAAACTTTGACCAATCCCTATCACTCCCATAGAAGGTTTGACCAAACCCTATCACTCCCATAGAAGGTTTGACCAATCCCTATCACTCTCATAGAAGGTTTGACCAATCCCGATCACTCCCGCAAAAACTTTGACCAATCCCGATCACTCCCATAGAAGGTTTGACCAATCCCGATCACTCCCATAGAAGGTTTGACCAATCCCGATCACTCCCGCAAAAACTTTGACCAATCCCGATCACTCCCATAGAAGGTTTGACCAAACCCTATCACTCCCATAGAAGGTTTGACCAATCCCGATCACTCCCATCGAAGGTTTGACCAATCCCGATCACTCCCGCAAAAACTTTGTCCAATCCCTATCACTCCCATAGAAGGTTTGACCAATCCCTATCACTCCCATAGAAGGTTTGACCAATCCCGATCACTCCCATAGAAGGTTTGACCAATCCCGATCACTCCCATAGAAGGTTTGACCAATCCCGATCGCTCCCATAGAAGGTTTGACCAATCCCGATCGCTCCCACAGAAGGTTTGCCCAATCCCGATCGCTCCCGCAAAAACTTTGACCAATCCCGATCACTCCTGCAAAAACTTTGACCAATCCCTATCACTCCCACAGAACGTTTGAACAATCCCACATTCTCCTGCAGAAAGTTTGACCAATCGACCGGCTTCTGCAGTAACTTAAATCACAATGACCCTGACCAAAGTGAAGCATTTACTCTGGCATTTATCCACTGAAGCAAGGGTGAGACTTGGGAATAAACTGTTTTTGGCAAGTGTGTGTTTTTAGGTTCTCCGTATGGGACCATCCACAGGAGCAGAAGGTAAGCCACAAGTGCAGAAGCAGAGCATCAGGACGGATTAAGAGTACGTTGTATGAGTCGGGACTCTGGCAGGACTGGCTGTGACAGCATAACTAACATGGGTAACACGCTTACGAGAGCACCCTGGAACATAACCTATCACCAAGTGCCATGAATCGCTGCGTCGCACTAAAAACCTCCCTGTTTACCAAAACTCTGAATGCTCATGGGTTTAGATTTCGGCTCTGAACTAAGGCAACAGTAAGAGGACAAAAGCTACACTTGCCTACAGCAAAGTGCTGGTTGTCTGAGCAGATCAGATTTGATGGAGTGTGTCTTATGAATCTAGTTTCCCAGCTTTGTAAGTTTTGAGGTGAAATAACAGTTTCTCTTTATTTACTTCATGACCTCGAATGACTGACTTCCATCGATTAGTCGGATGGAAAGATGCCGAGACTTTTGGTCGCCTCAGAAGTTGTTTTTGATGAAGGAATGGGGAAAAAAAATTGCACCCTGTCTTGAAAGAAGCTTCACTGATGCACAAAAACCTCACGATGGACTTTTTACATAAGCAACCGTCGCTGAGTAAAATAAACTGATGTTAAGTGCAGTTTAATTAAAAAGAAAAATTCAAACGAGATCAATTTTAATCAGTTTTAAAAGCGTCACATATAAGACACATATAAGGGTAGGATGTCCTTTTACGCACAAAGGTTTATTATTCGACTGAGATGAAAATTCTTAAAAACTGTTACTGCATTTACTGATTTGGTCACACACTTTAATCTAAAGCAGAAACCAGTCCCAGTAAAAGCCATGGTAGGTGCTGTAGTGTTTTCACACACTGTTCAGTATTATTCTATGCAGATTAAAATCTAGCACATAATTTCTCTCTCTCTTTCTCTCTCTCTATTTCTTTTAGCAATCTGTACATGGAGGGTTGTTTTTTTTTTATTATTATTGCTGCGGCCAAAAATGCTTGATTTTAGTTTTTTGTGGTAAACTACTTTAACTGGTGAAATCACGATCGCAGGAAATTGTTTTTAAAGGTCTTTCACAGTGGGGTTTGTTGGTAAATGAGACCTTTTAGCTGTACTCATGTTCGACGCATGTGAATCGAAGTGGGCTTTGGCTTGAATGCGTGTTGTGATGACGTCATATGACGCACCTTGGCCAAAATCTGCAGTAATTTTTAAAAATTGCAAGCTCCTCGGAATACTGCAGAGTGGAGGGATTTTATTTGTGCTGTTGTGAGGGGTTCTATTCAGGGGGTTGAATAATTTAGAGACTGGAGACGTCATTATAAGTTGCATTTTCAGTTGAGTTTGGGGAGACCACTTGAAGCATTCGTCGTGTTGAACTATTTCAACTGCTTTTTTTTTATTTGTTCATTGCAGACAGTTGAAAGTCTGTACATTTTGACAATAAACCTGATTTGTAATGGGGAGGGGTGAATAATTTTGATTGCATCTGTAGTTATGTTGTACACTTGTATGGAGTTTGGGATAAAGACTTTGACCGTGGCAGCCTTGTTAGTGCCAGATGGGCTAGTTTGAGTACACTATATTGCCTGTTCCAGCATGCCAGTGGCCCTGTGCACAAACCGAGCTCCATGAAGACATGCTTTACCAAGCTTGGGGTGGAAGAACTCGAGTGCCCTGACCTCAACCCCACTGAACACCGTTGGGATGAAGTGGAACGCCGACTGCACCCCAGACCTCCTCACCTGTCCTCATTAATGTGCTTGTAGCTGAATGAACACAAATCCCCACAGCCACGCCCCAAAATCTAGTGGAAAGCCTTCCCAGAAGAGTGGAGCGCATTATAACAGGAACCGGGGACTAAATCTGGAATGCGATGTTCAACAAGTGCATATGGGTGTGATGATCAGGTGAACACAAACTTTTGGCTGTGTAGAGTATCTCCTGGTATCTTCACCCACAACACTCTCTAGAGTTTACACAGAACGGAAACGTCTTGTTGTGTGAGAGAGGTCAGAGGACAATGGCCAGACTGACAGGAAGGCTCCTGAAACTCAAATAAGCACTCTACAACCGTGCTGAAGAGAAAAGCATCTCAGAATGCACAACACGTCGAACCTTGAGGTGGACGGCCTATAAACAGACCACGTCGAGTTCCACTCACGTCAGCCGAGAACAGGAATCTGAAACTCGCGGAAACCCCACAGGGAATGGATTCTGAGCTAAATTACTTATAGCATGTCGTTTTTAAAGCCACTATATTATTTTCTAAACTGTGGTATTTGATGACTTATCACAGCTGAGCTTGGCAGCAGTTTTTGCTGGTTAGTAGCTCAAAAGTTTGCATCTCCCTTGACCTTCATGGTCATTTGAATGTGCGTCAGTAAGGTATCTAATGACAGCACGTGTTCACTTAAAAACTGGAGAATCAGACAATTTTACATCATGAAATATACAAATATACAAATTATATTAAATAAATAAATAAATAAAACAGTATATATATTAAATATTTAAAAAAAAAAACTTTAACCAAACGGTTTGTTTAAAATTGTTATATAAAAATATGAAACAATCTAAAAATTCTATGTTGCATTTATTTAGGCTTAAATATCATTTAAAAAATGACACATTTTATATAAAAAAATTATTGCGCGCTTTTATTTTCCATATTAAAAGTAGCGTTACTGTACCGCGGCTGTGCGCTGTGCTTTTAAATCACCATGCTGGGAAATGTAGTCCTCTGTTCCGCCATCTTTGTTTTAACTGAACACAGGTGGCGGGCTCGGAGAACTACAAAGACCACAAGGCGGGGCGGACAAGTCCAAACAAGACGGGCGTAGGCGTTAGCTTTAAAGCAACATCACCAAGGTTGTTTAGGTACGTACCAAGAGAATAACAGCGCGTAAGGTATGTCCAGAATAGTGTCGATTTTTAATCAGCGTTAAAGCTAACGTGAGAACTGACGCCATTTTCCCTCTAAAGAAGTGCTAAAGTGAAGAAATAGCGAAGCTAGTCGGCTAATTATACAGTGTAGCAGGCTAGCGATAGTTAGCTGTCAGGTAAGCGCACTCGTTACTGTTACATTATTAACGTCAATTTATTTCAGTATTATTATCTGTAAAAACTGTAATATCGGCGTCGCTATTGAACAAGTTCGCTGATTAGCCATTTATAGCTAATTTAGCTGTATTAGGGAGGTGGGGGAAAAAAACCCGGAAAGTGCTTTATGGCTCGTTGGAACGTTACAAATTGACGCTAAAGTTGAACAAGATGTCCGCCAGAACGAAAGATACTGTTTAGCGATTTAAGAAAATAACTTGTTATGAATTTAATCTTCAAACCGGTTTCATAACGTTAGATACACTCGCTATATTCAGTCTGGCGTGTGAGTTGTTTTCATACCCGTATTGCCCCCTGCGGTGTGATTGGCTAGTAGCCAGTCCTCGCGCGAAATGAATAACACTAGCCAATCATAATCCAGAACGAGGAATCGCGGTAGCCAATCGTGAAGCAGGAGGTGGGATTTATCGGTTGTGGTTGAAGGGGGAAAAGGAACTAGCTGGCAATATGAGGTTTCACCTCTTTTTCTTTTCCTTCTTTAACCTGTTTTCCGCAGTATTAAATATTTGCCTGATGCACATTTCTGTTGTTATTGTGAAATTATTTGTCTTGTATCCATAATGTGTAGTTAATAAACTATTTACCCCATAACCCCCACGCACCCCCACAGGTTTTTCCCTCTTCCCCGGACCGGGTGGTGAGCAGAAAGCAGCGCCCCGTCTCCGTCCTCCTCTCATGTCCATCCTCTGCGTGTCCCGGTCCATCAGCGCCCCCTCACACCCCTGTACCCCCCGACTCTGTCCCCCTGATGCGCAGGACCGAGCGTCAGCCTCATGACTGCGTGGATCATCCTGCCCGTCAGCCTGGCCGCCTTCTCCATCACCGGGATATGGATAGTGTGAGTGTGGAAACATCAGATCTGCTGTTCGCTCCACCTGTGTGCATCAAGATGGATCCTAATTTAACCCTGTGTGTGTGTGTGTGTGTGTGTGTAGGTATGCCATGGCCGTTATGAACCACCACGTTTGTCCTGTGGAGAACTGGTGAGTGCAGACATGTTTAATGGCACTGTTTTATCTCCCTGTTACTCCTCTACAGCACGATTTACAGTTTGTGTTGTTCACTGAAGGTCCTATAACGAGACGTGCTCAGAGGAAAAGGCTGAACGGGGCTTCCCCAAAACCTGCTGCACCATCCAGCACATCCCACTCATCAGGTACACACACACACACACACACCTGCAAAGCGCTGAGCTTAGAGTTGATTAATAATTAAAGAGAAGACTTGGGCCAGAATTCTCCCATCACTGACACTGAATGGAAACAGAAGATGGATCGATGGACAGGAAAGTGGATGAGTGGATAAATGAGTGTACAAACAGGTGGATGGATGCATGAATGGATAAGTAGATGCATGAAATTCTGAATAAGTGGATGGAACAATGAGTTGCTAAGTGGATAAATGGATGGACAAGTGTGCAAATGGACAGATGGATGTGTGGGCGGGTGGACAGACAGACGGAGGGGCGGACGGAGCGTGTGTGTGTGTGTGCGTGTGTGTGCGTGTGTGTGTGTGTGTGTGGCCGGACATAGTGTGTGACCGGTCGGAGGTAGGGTGGCCGGCCGGGCGGACGGTGTGAGTATGTGTGTGGCCGGTCGGAGGGAGGGTGGCCGGGAGGACGGAGTGTGTGTGTGTGTGTGTGTGTGTGTGTGTGTGTGTGTGTGTGTGGCCGGGCAGACGGAGTGTGTGCCCGTTGATGGTGTTCTTTATTGTGTTTTGTGTTGCAGTAAATGCGGCTCATTTCCTCCAGAGAGCTGTCTGTTCAGCCTCATCGGCAATGTGGGAGCCTTTATGGGTGAGTGCTGCCTCTCTCTCTCTCTCTCTCTCTCTCTCTCTCACACACACACACACACACGCACTCACACAGTGTAAACATCAATATGATGTGGATGGATTTGGGGGAAGGTAAAGTGCTGAGAGATGCACTCCTAATGGAAAAGGGAAGTGATGCGTCTGGACATTACTGGGGTGTTTATTACCCCACACACACACACACACACACACACACTGCTGAGAAAATGCTTTATTTGTTTGAGTTTTGAATTTCAAAATAGCTGACTCCATCTGGGATTCAGAGGAGGAAAATCCTAAAAGTGTTCAGTATAAATATAACTTCCTGATGCTCAGGCTTTCGTTCACACCTGCGACATTTAAGTGGGACTGTAGTGGGATTGTAGTGGGATACACACCATCACGCTGCCTGCAAACGCATCAGCTGACACATCACTTCCTTTCCCATGCTTTTAAAAAAAAAAATATATATATTTTTTTTTTTTAGGAAACTATTATTCATATTTCTTTTTTTAAATTCAGAATGACGTTTATCATTCCTATTTGGCCAAAGATAAAAATAAAATAAAAAAAAGCGAAAGTGTTTGACCTTTCCTGGTGTGTGTGTGTACAGTGGTGATGGTGTGTCTGCTGCGCTATGCTCAGATCATAGAGCACAGTCAGCACTGTTGGACCAACACGAGCAGCCTGATGTGCGGCTTCACCAACGCCGTGGGACTCGTCATGGTGGGGAACTTCCAGGTCTGTACCGTAATTATCCCTCCTGTTCGTAATCGTGACCCGTTTCACCACGTTTCTGTGGGACGAATAACCTGATTGGCTGTCGGTGCAGGTGGACCACGCTAAGACTCTGCACTACGTGGGTGCGGGCGTGGCCTTTCCCGCGGGCATGGTGTTCGTGTGTCTGCAGTGCGTGCTGACGTACCGTGTCGCCGTCACGCCTCTCGATTACCTGATGGCCCACGTGAGGGTGGCGCTCGCCATCGGCTCTCTGATCGCCCTCGTCCTCAGTATCCTTCACCTGGCAGAACAACAACAACAATAATAATAACAATAATGCCATATGAAAATGTTTACATTGTAATCGTTGCTTTCCCTAACCGCTTGCCTCAGGCGGCGCCTTCTTCATCCACGAGAGCTTCGTCCTGCAGCACGCCGCCGCCATCTGCGAGTGGGTCTTCACCGTCCTCATCCTCGTCTTCTACGGCACGTTCACCTACGAGTTCGGCTCCGTCACCAGAGACACCTTGATGGCCGGTATACAGAGGAACCTCCCCCTCGGGGGCGGGGCTTCCAGGGAGCTCAAGGCTCCGGGCCGGAGCAGCACCACATCTACACAGCTGAACTGCATGCCCGAGAACATAGCTATGCTTTAACTAAAACATGCACGCACACACACACACTGCTGCCTTGAACTAATTCCCAGAATTCCCTGCACTGCACTGATTTAGTGGTATCTTGGCACTTTTAAAAAAAAATTTTTTTTTTTAAACATCAGAATGATTGTCAGTCGCCATATTAACCAACACCCCTGGAAAGCCCGCCCCCTTCGTCAATCTCTCATCTTGAATTTTTACTTTAACATTCGGCGTTTCAGACACTGCAAATATTTACAGCGGAACACTACAAGTGAAATCTTTGACCGCTTTTTGCCGTGGCCGGATTTCCGGCGCGTCCCTAATAACCATCGTGCGCCTAATAACCAACCCGCGCAGCTCGCAGTTTTTAACAAACGGCTTTCCAAGTGGAGGAGGCGTGGTTTCAACAAGGCCACACCCTTAAAATCACGGACAAACTTGAACGTTGTTATCCCTTAAACGGTGCAGTGCAGGTCAAATCAAATAAAATAAAGTAAACCCATTCCGCACGTCCACTATTTCCACTCGTCCTGCCATCTTCACGCTCCTCGGTTTGCCCGATCTGCTCCACGGAAATGAAAGAGATGCGAGTCGATTGGCAGACACGGCTCATGGTGCTTAGCTTGGCTGCTGTAACGTTGGCGTGGAGCGGTTACACGCGCGCACGCTGGGGTTTTGTAAGGGTTTGTATCGGCCCTCGGGTCGAAACATGTTTTTATCACGCGTTTGGTTTTTTTTTTCTGCACAAGACCCCGTTGTTTAGTGGCCTGGAGCTGCTCGCTGCTGTACGGAAACGGTTTGTTTGGTTTTTTTTGCACGTCACGCACGCACGGACGACGTTCCGGCGAGGTGCGTCGTGTCCCGGAGCGTGCCAGCGCGCACGTTTAAGAAATGTACAAACACAACCTGAAATCGATAATCAAGTAGTCGCACATCCCGAGAAAAATCTCCAATCGTTAGTAATCACTGCCTTATAGAGACGATAATATTTATGCCTGTTTTTTAATATCTATATATATATATCTATATATTATTCTATAGATGTTCTGTTCTCTTTATGCCTGTTTTATTTTTTGTTGTTGTTAACATATCAATTCTTTTTGTCATCTCTGTATTATCAATCACACTCGCGTCATCTTTCCCAGCCGTCCATCAGGAACTACCCATGAATGACATTTTCTGTCCATTTACGTCAAAATTTCATGCCAACGATGAGCTTGATGATGAATGTCAAACTTGTAGCCAGTGTGTGTTAGTTTTCTTTTCTTTTTTTTTTATATTTATTAATTCCGGCCAAAAATCTATCTCTTTTTTTTTTTTTTTTTTTGTATTTAAAATTTTACATTTCATGCCGTTGCCGTGTTCGTTCAGTCTACCAAAGCCGTCGCTATCACAACATGGAGCCAGGTTTCCGCCGTACAGCCGTCCGCTTTAACGCGTGACTGAACTGTAAATCCGTGTGTTGGCGTCCAGGCTGGATCCTGGAAATCCCACTGGTGAAGCTGTTTGTGGCCTTAATCCTCCGCTAGATGCGCCTCGAAACCCAAAGTAGGGCTCGGTCGTTTGCGCCGTCGCATCTAGTTTCGAATTCCGCACAAACGTTTGCCGGACAAACGTTTTGCTCGTACTCGAGGATTCCGCCGCCGGACCCGCCGAAGCTTCCTGTCCCGCGGACGGGATTCGGAGGAGCTTGTTTACGTCCTCGGTGCCGCGAGGATCGTTTTTAGCCGGGCGATTTTAACGCTTCATTTCTTCTTCACGTCATCGACACTGTTTCCTGCAAGGTCGGAGTTCTGACACTGGAGACTCCTTCCGTGAACGTTAGTCTCATTACCATAGCAACAATTACGCACTTTTCGAAAAAAATAGATGTATACGTGGACCGTACGAGTCCCTGTGAACGTGGCCGTTACTATAGAAACGATAATGTATCCGAGCGTCGTCATCACCACCTGAAAAACTGCCGACGTTTTAGGAAGGAATTTTATTGGATACGTAGTGGAGATCTCTGAACTCCGCAGACGTGCGCCGCGTGTCGTCGCCAAATCGTGCGCACGTTAAAGCGGACGGTTTTATTTCTTTGAGAACGCCAAAAACGGCACACGCACGCAGAACCCAAGTCAGGTGAGCGCGCTACCATTTCGCGACCTCGATCATTCGTTTCTTTTTGTACCACGCGGCCTGTTCGAGGACGGAGAACAGCTTCACAGGAGGGAAACGTGTTTCAGCCGTCTTATGTTTTCGCCCGGCTCCGTTTGTACGGGACGACGTGTCCGGCGTACAGCGTTTACAACCGAACCGAACCGAATGTCGCCCTGCTGTAACGCGATCTGTAGTTGTCTCTTCCATCACTGTATGAAGTGCGGCGCTGCCGACTGCACCGATCTGTGTCACCGTTTGTTTTGGGGTTTTTTTTTAAAAGCGTCCAAACTTTCAACAGCCTGGAACACACATTTTCAGCAACAGAGCAATAGACTTGTGACATGTCGCTTCCAGCGTCTTTTACATCAGCGTTCACTTAACCAAAGTATGTACTATTTTTGGCTTTAAGAAAAAGGCCCAGACAGTCACGTTAGTAAAACTCGAATCACTTTTATTCATTCATTCTGTACGATTCTTTTTTTTTTTTCTTTTCCTTTTTCTCCCCGCAGCCTCTTACACTTTCACTGAGGTCTTTTAAAATGTGTATTTTTTTAAATCGGCACAATCTCTCGTTTAGGATCGAAGGATCAAATTTCCAAATCTGAAATAGAAACCGGTGCAGAGAGTATTTTTTATTTTATAAATCACTTTGGTATTAAAAAGAAGGAAAAATAAAAAGTAAGATTTCCGTATGGTTTTGATGATTTCTCTCTGGTCAGATATTTCTATTCGATTACAATCTGAATGATGAATGAATAAATAATAATAATAATAATAATAATCTGTCGTTTTTCCTGCAGTTGATGGGAAATCCTGATTTATTTTGATTGTAGAAGAGCAGTGTAAAGGTTGATATTATATTTATTATAAAACCTAATGACAGTAATAAGAATAAAAAGCACTATATGTGTACAGTTCAGTTATATATTTATATAAACCTGGTCCAACTTACTTGCATCTGAGAGACAGCAGCATGTCAAAGCCACATGTCATGATTTAAACCCTGCAGTTAAAGTGTGTGTGTGTGTGTGTGTCATGTGTACATGGCCCCATGAAGATCCTCCAGACGATGTTCTCTCTGTTTTCTCCGGTCCTACACACACACACACACACACACACACACATATGTATGTATCTTTATATAATTATAGCTCCTTAATAGCGTCTGGTATTTTTCAGGACTGTCATGTGTTTGTTGGCCTCTGGGTGGTGCTGTGACAGGGTGTGTGTGATGAATCAGTGGGTTTGCTCACCTTGTCCTTTTTAAACTGCTCGTAGTCGGGGTTGTCCGTGGGCAGCTCGAGTCGACACAGAGGACACGAGTTAGTCTGAAACAAATGGGTCTTGCGTTGATTTCATAAGAATACACACTGTAATGGTCACGTGTGTGTGTGTGTGTGTGTGTGTGTGTGTGTGTCCCCTCACCTTTCCCAGCCAGGGCAGGATGCAGCCGGAGTGGAACAGATGTTTGCAGGGCATCTCTCGCACTGTCTCCTGCTCCTCAAACTCCAGTAGACACACAGGACACTTCAGCCCTTTATCTACTCGAACAGAGACACACACTCATCTGAGACAGACACACACACATGCATATCTGAGACACCACCCTCGGGCTCCGTCTCAAACCACCAAGCGCAGTGGAAAGCTAAGGACAGTCTTGAGCGCTCTCTCAACTCCAGTGCAGGAGGAAACAGCAGTGTGTGTGTGTGAAGGTCATGTTGGGTTTGATGATGTGGGACGTTACCTGCTTGCTGTGGGGAGATGACACACAGAGGAAGACTCTGCACTACAGTTCTGGCTGCAGGAGGAGGAAGACGCTGATCCCACTCGGAAACGTCCAGAGATCCAAAGTCCACGTCCAAACCCTGCATCAGAGACCTGCAGGAACAAAATACACTCTGAACTACATACGGTGTACACACACACACACACACACAGCTCAGAAGAGTTACAGCTCTTGTAACTCTTGTGTGTAAGTGTGTGCACATGTGAGCGTGTCTATAAGAGTGTGAGTGTGTACGTGTGTGTGTATAAGAGTGTGAGAGACTGTATGAGTGTGTGTGTGTGTGTAGAAGTGTGTACATGTGTGTGAGATTGTGAGAGAGTGTGAGTGTGTATGTGTGGGTGTGTGTAATGACCTGGCCAGCTCCAGCAGGGCGTTCTGTCTGTACTGCTCCTCTGGGTTTGTGGGCTCACAGTCATGTTCATCAAAATACGAGCTCATGATGCACACACACTCTTACAGCTCAGTCCTGTACACACACACACACACACACACTCTTACAGCTCAGTCCTGTACACACACTCTTACAGCTCAGTCCTGTACACACACACACACACACACACTCTTACAGCTCAGTCCTGTAGACACACACACACACACACACTCTTACAGCTCAGTCCTGTAGACACACACACAGTTCTACAGTTAATGATCAGACTAACACCATATTAGCAAACAAGCTAGTTAGCTAACTAGATTAGCTTCTCGGCTAACAGCTACACTAAAACGAGCTTAAACCGGACTAAACAAGTGACAGTGCAGATGAAATGAATGATGATTGTTATTATAGGATTATTATTATTATTATTATTATTATTAGTCTCTGACCTGTGCAGGAGGATAAGCGGCTCTGTGGTGACGGTTAAACCCGGAGCTAACTCTGCATCATCATCCCCACCGGCCCGCTCCCAAACCCCTCCACACTCACTACCCCAGTGCACTTCACACTGCCGGAGATAACCGAGGACACGCCCTGTGGAGTGCACACTTCTAACACACCAGCAGCTGACTGAACAGCACGCGATTCGACGCACATTTCGTCACTTCCGGTGTCGAGTTTCGGTTTCTAACGGACGAGCGGCGATTTGTACAGTTTCATTATTAATAATAATAATAATAATAATAATAATAATAATAATAATATTCAGTGGATTGCTGATATTCTTGCAAGTTTTCTTTCACTGACAGTCATTTATGCAAATGAGGTTTCGTCTGTTTATACATGCATATATTTGCATATTTAATAAAACACCCCCTCCCTCGCTCCCGCCCCCCAAACAAAGTTAAATAAATAAAAAATCCAGTTTTTTCATGTTGTTTGAAATAAAATGTTATTTCAGTGTGAACAAACTCTCAAGCACAATTTCATTATTATCTCATCAAGACATTAACATGCGAAAAAGGCCACTTTTGTTCAGAATCTTACTTCAATTAACCAGTTTAAATCAAGACACAGCAAAACAGACGGATAAAATCAACTTCCAGGCTAAACACTTGCAGTTTAAAATAAAAAAAATTAATAATTAAAACAAGCATAGTGTAAACGTCAGATATTTAAAATAACATGGAGAACATTGTCAAGTGTAATTGTTTGTTTCGTTGCTAAGACCCTTCATTTGCACATGTGTTGGCTCCTGAGAGAAACGTGACAGCGCGGAGATCTCGAACCTCATCGTTTTTTGTCGGTCGCGTGCACCGTAGCATCATGAGCTAAATGAATGACTTGATGTCTCAATCACGAAGAAAAGAAAAAATTGAGAATAAAATGAGTTCGCACTACACCGTGTGCTAGCTTTGTCCCTAGCTCGTCGTTAGCTTTTGCGCTAATAGTGTTTCACAGGAAGCAGCTCGATCGCACGGCTGTTTATGCGTGTTCAAGAGCGGGAGCGTGCGACGTCTGAAGACACGTCTCGAGGAGAAATCAAATCCGCAAGCTCGTCTCGTCTTCGTCGTCGTCAGATCCAGTGATTATGGGTCGCGATGATGACGACGATGAGGACGGCGGTGACGATGATGGAAAAAAATACGCAACAAATCACTTTCAAAGTCACGTTCCTCTGATGCTGATTTCCGTTCAGATTCGATGTGGTCCTGCCGAATCTCCTACTCTGAAAAAGAGAAGCACAATCAGAAGATTAAGGACCACATCACCACGAAGCGACATGAGGAAGAAACCTCGGAAACTCAAAAAGGGAATCGGTCCACTTCTGGGAGAGTGAGGTTATGAATCATTAGAGGTGTGAGATGAGCAACAGGGCAGTCTTTATGATTACAGCAGGAACACGTCTCCGGTATCCTCGTGAGTGTATATTCATAAGCGTTTAGGGGGAAAAAATCAATAAAATAAATCACACGTACACACTTGAGCAGCTCGTCGGCTCTGTGGTCCAGCTCTTCTAGGTTTTCGCCGCGCTCTCTGGCCTTCCTCACGTTCTCCTGCATGATGACCACGACATCCTCCAAATCTTGATGAAGATTCTGCAGCAGGCTCTGTCGTTCCTCCTGAACACACAAACACAACCCACACGTTAGCGGATGGACAACAGTAGTAACTAGGAAACTGAGAGAGAGAGAGAGAGAAGGAAGAGTTAATGGTTTATTTTGTACTTGCTATAAAGGTGCTTGAAAGTTCTAGAATTTTTCTAGATTTCTGCATGAATGTGATCTAAAACCTCATACGAGTCCTTGCTTTCAGTATCTGGTGTGATTCCCCATTTGCGGTAACTGTTGATCAGTCCTGCGCATCGGCTTGGGGGAATTTTAACCCGTTCCTCAGTACAGAACAGCTTCAACTCTGAGATGTTGGTGGGTTTCCTCACATGAACTGATGCTTCAGGTTCTTCAACAACATCTCTATTGGATTAAGGTCAAGACTTTGACTCGGCCGTTCCAGAACATTCACTTTATTCTTCTTTAAACATTCTTTGGTAGAACGATTCGTGTGATTAGGCTCGTCGTCTTGCAGCATGACTCACCGTCTCTTGAGATTCAGATCATGGACAGATGTCCTGACATTTTCCTTTAGAGTTCACACATCACGCAGCGGTGGAGGAAGCAGGTGTTTGCTGTGACTCATTTTTTTAATGTTCTCCAGGAAAGTGGAGATTATTAGTACAGCAGAGAAAACTTTACTGAGGAGAAAAAAACGTTTTCTGTCATATCTTAAATACTAACAGTTGTGTGGGGAAAGTGTATTCAGGTTATTACGAGCGTTGAGCCAGAGCATCTCTACGGTGAAACGTGTTTAATATCCTGTCCCGCACCGAATGACTCAAAAGTGCATGAAGGAATGAAAGAAGAAGAGGAAAGGAGCGGAGAGAAGAAGGAAAAACTTACCATGACTGTTCTGTGCTCTCGTTACGGACTGCTGAAGGACATCCGAAAGGCAGCACTGAACCTCCTGAAGCTCTGATCCCAAGCTCTGTCCCTTTTCTCTTTATTTCCTTGTGTGTGTGTGTGTGTGTGTGTGTGTGTTTGTGTGTGTGTGTGTGTGTGTGTGTGTGGATGGGTGGGGTTGTTATCCTGTGAGCATATAGGTGTGTTTGATTATTAATGAAATCTTTTTAACCTTGTGCATATTCCCCATGTATGTGTGTGTGTGTGTGTGTCACGCCCCTATCTGGGTTGCCAGATTGATGATTTCAGGGCGAAGGGGGCAGACTCCAGACGTTGACCTTGCACGGTACAGTGATATCACACACTCAGTCCGATACATATTAGGAAAAAAAAACGTAAAAAAACCAAACCGTGACCCGTCGGGACTCTGTACTCAACTAAAAGGATAACTAGGGTTATTGTCTTAGTGTCCAATGAAAAACCTCCCAGATGATAATCATAGTTATTTATAAAATAATATTAAAATGCATATGAACCGATATCGAATAAATAGGTTGGGGGAAATGAGGAATTTGAATGAATGAATGAAGAAATAAATAAATAATCAGATGTAAATATTCTCTGTACACACGGTGTTCAAGCATTTAAACAGCACTTTATAAAGCGACATGAATTTCAGTAGTTTCATTAATTGCCTTTGATAGTATTAATAAACGAACGATACGATTCATTAACCAGGCCTTTCTTTCATTTCAATAGCATTTAACAAAGCGAAAGCAACTTAACGCATTCACTTAACGGAATATTATTAATAATGTATTGTTTACTTATATTTATATGCATTTACTATAATCTGCGTAAATAATGTTCCACAAAAAACAGTCAATCTGGCAACCCTGTTCTGTATGCCGTCACACTTCTGTGTGTGTGTGTGTGTGTGTGTGTGTGTGTGTGTGTGTTCAGGGTAGCATTGTTCTTCAGCTACATTTACACTTTCACTTTCATCAGTACCAGTGCACACGGGAAAATCCCCGGTAAGGGGAAACCCAGTCTCTCAGCGCGGAGGATTGGAGCGTTGCATCACTCGGGCATTTCCTCCTGTAGGAAAGGATTTGAAACTGTAGACATCTTCATAATGTCTTAATAATGTATTCCTCTTCATATCAGATAATATTTCAGCACCGTTACGTAAGGAATAAAGCACCCTGTGTCATCATGGTGATTAAAAAAAATGTCATCAAATTCGCTCGCTTAATTAATCACAAGCGTTTCCGTCACGGTGCTCGAAGCAGGATCGCTTGAAGAAGGACTTCCTTCACATCGTTAAACACTTAAAAGTCGTTAGACTCAAACAGAACGTCAAATAACGTTCAAAATCGTGGATCATTCGAGAGCGAAACAACGACGATAACAAGCCGATTACATTTGTAGACGAAGTCGGCTGAGAGATCGTCCCATTATTTATTTTTTTTCCGAGCTTCAGAAAACATGACGTCATTTCCTGTAAGGGAACAGAGCGAGCATGGACGCTCGCCGGTTTTTCCGGTGCAATTGAGAAACCCCTCAAAATGGCCGACTCGCTGATCAACGCTCTGAACTACTGAACGAGGGACGCTGATTGAGACGCACCCGCTGTCAAGCTTTTGTCGTTTGTTGTTGTTGTTGTTGTGTGACCCGTTTTTTGGATGTATCTCTACGTAAAAAAAAAAGCCCGTACTTTGCATCTAACTCCGCCTCACGTCCCTGACGTTAGTGAGGTCACGCCTTAATTTTACTGACGTGTGAAAAGTCAATTGGACCAAGAAAAAAAAAACAAAAAACGCTTTGATAGAAAATACCGCTCTTTCACACAGATAAAGACGATATTAATGTGTTTGGTTTGAAAACATTCGCTGTTTTAAACACAAAAATACCCCTTGGCATCTTTTCCAGATTCGGTATCACCGCATGATATCAGTTCTCCTTTCGACTTCTCCTTGAAACGCTGCTGCGGTGTCCCGTGAGGAGTGAAACAGGAGGAAAATAATCAGCGATGCTGCAGCAGCGCGATGAGGCGGAGTTACTGTTTTCCTCTGACGGCACATCCGGAAGTGTTTTATTCCTCTTGTACCACAGCGACGTGTCGACGATGAACGTTTACAAACAGAGGAACGATTTTTTTTTTTTAAACCCACTTATTCAAAAACGAGGTCACTCGAGGTCATTCCCACATGAGTGAACAAGCTTAAAACACGTTTCTTTGTCGTGCTGTGTGGACAAACCTTTAAATGTTGGTTTTGTTTCTTATATTTATGCCCCCAGAAAAAGTTTTGTTTTTGTTGAAAATCGATTATTCAAATCAAATGACGTGCAGTATTGTAGCGAAACGGTATTCCATGATAAGTAATTTTGCAGCTGCTTCTTTCCTCAAACACCTGGGGTTTATTGTGAAAAACAACAACAAACCCCCCCCCGCATGTTCTCCTCGTATCTGCAGGGGTTCCCTCCAAGTTCTCAATTTTTACTTTCACTTCTCAAAAAATGGCATGCCGGGGCTGTGGACTGTTCCTGATAAATTGCCCCTAGGCGTGGACGAGTGTGTGAATGCGTGTACATGGACTGGCGTCCCATTCACTACGCATGACGTGAGCTTTGTTTTGTTTTTGTTTTTTTCAAATCCGTCTGTCATCGGTGCTTTTGATAACGAGTCTTTATTGGTCACGTGTACATTACATCGCAGTGAAATTCTTTTCTTCGCATACCCCAGCATGTTAGGAAGCTGGGGTCAGAGCGCAGGGTCAGCCATGATACAGCGCCCCCTGGAGCAGAGAGGGTTAAGGGCGTTGCTCAAGGGCCCAACAGTGGCAGCTGTGGCTTGTGCTGGGGCTTGAACCCCCCCAAACTTCTGATCAGTAACCCTTAAGTAACCTTAACTGCCAAGCCACCACTGCCCCCACCACCACCACCACTGCCCCCACCACCACCACCACTGCTCCCCTGGTTAACCAGACACGATTTCACCATGGGCAAGTTTTACAAGTTTGCCGCTTGTAGTTCTGCAGTGTCAAAGAGGCGAATAATGTAGACTGAAGTGTTTAATGAATTCATTCAGAGCATATTTTACAAAGACGACATGAAGAGAAAACCTGGAGACTCCAGATAAAAAGTAATATTTAGCACAAAAGGTCACACATCTTTATGTAAAACTATAAACACATCAAAGCCTTGCTAATCCTAACCCTAATCCTAATCCAAATCCTAACCCTAACCCTATCCCTAATCCAAATCCAAACCCTAACTCTAACCCTAATCCAAACCCTAATCCTAACCCTAACCCTAATCCTAAAACTAACCCTAACCCTAATCCAAATCCTAACCCTAATTCTAACCCTAATCCAAATACTAACCCTAACTCTAACCCTAATCCTAACTCTAACCCTAACACTAACCCTAACCCTAATCCAAATCCTAACCCTAATCCAAACCCTAACCCTAATCCAAATCCTAACCCTAATTCTAACCCTAATCCAAATACTAACCCTAACTCTAACCCTAATCCTAACTCTAACCCTAACACTAACCCTAACCCTAATCCAAATCCTAACCCTAATCCAAATCCTAACCCTAATCCAAATCCTAACCCTAATTCTAACCCTAATCCAAATACTAACCCTAACTCTAACCCTAATCCTAATACTAACCCTAACTCTAACCCTAATCCTAACTCTAACCCTAACACTAACCCTAACCCTAATCCAAATCCTAACCCTAATCCAAATACTAACCCTAACTCTAACCCTAATCCAAATACTAACCCTAACTCTAACCCTAATCCTAACTCTAACCCTAACACTAACCCTAACCCTAATCCAAATCCTAACCCTAATTCTAACCCTAATCCAAATACTAACCCTAACTCTAACCCTAATCCTAACTCTAACCCTAACACTAACCCTAATCCAAATCCTAACCCTAATCCAAATCCTAACCCTAATCCAAATCCTAACCCTAATTCTAACCCTAATCCAAATCCTAACCCTAACTCTAACCCTAATCCTAACCCTAACCCTAATGCTAACCCTAACCCTAATCCTAACCCTAACCCTAATCCTAACCCTAGGCTGGAGCAGAAGAAAGTGTTCACATGTATTGTTATGCTGGTGCAAACATCTGAACACACATTTTAACCCAGAACAAAAGAAAAAAACACTCCTGAGTCGCTTCAATAGCCATTAATCCCATCAATTCATCTTCTCTGGCTGTTTTACCCAGAGTCTCCGTTCTTACCGCGGCCACAATACTGCAATGATGATAATGGTGATAATGATGATCAGAACAACTATTCCAGCGATCACCCTCCAGTTCTTACATCGCAGTCTTGCGTTCTCGGTTTCCGTCTTCCGTCTCACTTTCCTTGTCGACTTTCGAAACTGTTTGCCCTGTGAAAAATATGAACAGAATTACTGAAGATTCCAGATCACATGTTTTCAATTATAGGCTAGGTACAGTTTCATTACTGCGAGAGGAATATGATGATGATGATGATGATGATGATGATGATGATGATGACGACGACGACAGCGCAGGAGCATGGCGGACATTTTGGCGACCCACATACAGTAACTACGACTACATCTAAAGCAGAGTAGATGATGTTTGGTTGAACTCGATAATAACTGTTTAAAGATAGTTTCTATAAAACCCAAACCCACGAGATTGTTTAAAAACTGCTTAGACGTTCTTACGCAGCTAACATTATTTACGCGTGAGCGTTCAGAAGGTCCATATTTACACTCTTTAACAGCGCGTCAGCTCTCTTGTCCAGTTCCTCTAGCTTTTCCTCACGCTCTCCGACCTTGTTGAAGTTCTGCTGCATGATGACCACAACCTGGTCCGCATCCTCCTGAAGCTGTTGCAGCTGGCCTTTTCCCTTCTCCTGAACACAAACAGGGCACATGCTGGGGGAAAATGCTGAGTATACACAAACAAGTCTGACATCATCACACGCGTGTAACATTTGATCGATAAACAGCATGTAGATCACAGGAGAGGGGTCCCAGGGCCGAGCTTCCTCCACCTGCACCAGTCACTGATGGGAGATTTCCATTAACAACACTGAGCGATTTCTTTTTAAACGGATTCTTTCATTTTCAAAAATGTACAAAATGTCGGATGTTATGACAATGTCTCGCCCACTATTCATTTTGTAATGAAAGACCGAACCCTGGCAAAGTAGCCCAGGCAGAGAAACCATCTCCATCCACCTCCAGGGTGAAATTTTACTGAGAGAACGTGAAGAGCGCCTTCTGCAGGCGGAATTTCATAAATAATTTAAGACTGTTTAAGAAATACTCAAGGCTGAGGTTTATGGATAGCGACAACGCTCACGATGAAGACCCTTACTGATGTGGTGGAAGATTGACGTGTGCTATGTGGAAAAACTTGCACTTCAAGACCCAGTGATGATTACTGCCGAGGAGGACGCTTTTAATCATCCACTTTCCTATTATCAAAGCCTGACCTAATATCGGACTTGGCCATGATATACATTAGATGTGCAAAAACATATGATATAAATGCGAGTGTTTCTGAGAGTTTGTAAAATGCGATCCTCAATTTGTTTTCTTTATTTAAACGACTCATAACAGTGCTAGTCAAATCAGCTCGCTAACTGCAGTAATGTTAGCGATTCGTTTATTTCCACACAAAATGTTTTACGATTCTTTTTTTTATACATGATTTTTCACACACTTAATTGGTTTTCACGTGATTCATTTTTTCATTTTTTTGTGATTTTGTTTACGATTCGTTTTTTCCGCATTATTTCTTACGATTCATTTTTCATTTGATTCATTTTTTTTTCTCCCCAATTTTCAGATGTGATTATTTACGATACATTTTTGTTCACGTGAATTTTGACAAGATTCGGATTTCATTTGATTCGTTTTTTCCCACATGATTTTTTACTTGATTCATTTGTCATTTGATTCATCCGCCCCCATGTGATTTCTCACATGATTCAATTTTCACGATTCAGTTTTCACTCATGGTTTATCACGATTCGTTTTCTTCCCATGTGATTCGTCCCATAATTGAATCTGTCCCATGTGAATTTCCATTTGATTCACTATAAACACATCTTCATATGACGTCTCAACATTTTAGCGCAGAACACAGTGAAATGCACCGTATTATCTTTTTTTTTTGCTAAGCCTGACATGTCACACTCCCGCATTTAAACTGCACAAAACATGATTTATATCAGCTCAAATTTTTTTTATTTTTTTTTACACTTGCTAAGCCTGTTCTATTTTGAATACTTCACCCACAAGCCACACCCATCTTTGTCCTTGTGCCATGAATATGTGAGCGTCATTACATGCCTCTCACAGTTCCTACTGTTCAAAAAAAAAAACTGAATCAAAGTGTATTGTTATAGTATAGACAGAAACCCTGTATCCCTGCCTGTCACCATCAACCATGCCACTCTCAAAGTCACTGAGATAACATTTTTTTCCCCCATGCTGATGTTTGATGTGAACGTTAACTAAAGCTCTTGACCTGTATCTGTATGATTTTATACATTGTGCTGCTACAACACGATTGGCTGACTGGATAATTGCCTGAAAGAGCAGCTGTGCAGGTGATCTGTACAGGTGTTTCTATTAAAGTGGCCGGTGAGTGTAAATATTCTGTAAAAGAAGCATGGCGTTGCCACGAGTTATCTGTCTCTTAACCGTACCTCAGTTGTATAGATGTTGAAGGGTGCATATAAACATGCACAGACCTGCACAGACCCGCATAGACCTGCATACCTGAAGATGCTTCAAGCATTTCACAGCAATTCAATTCACTGTATAGGTTTATGGAAGTAGAGAAAGTGAAACTAAAGCAAAGTGGATATTATAAAGAAAAATTACTTTACCATGTTTGTCTTCTTGTCTTGACAGGTTCCTTCCAAAGAAGGTCTGAAAGACAGCCAGCAGCTCTGATCCTGATTCGTGTCCCTTAAGCTCTTCTCTATGAACTCTGAGTTCTTGTCTTGACAGATTCTTCTCTCTGAAACTCTCTCCAGTCCTCTGAGCCCAGAGCTTCGTGTGTAATTTAAATGATACACCGTTGTTTTTGGGTTTTTTTTTTTTTTTAGTCACGTGATTGTGTACCTGGCGTATGTCACAGGTTGCCAGATTGAAGGTAGCAAACCAGATTCAACCCATCATCCGATTGCCAAGGCCAGCTTGATTGTTTTATAGGTTTTAATAGCACATGATCCATTTATAAGTTTTTATTATCAGCTAAAGTAAAGGGAACAGAAAATGATCCACTAAGCTGCAGATGTTGACACAAGGAGAATTTTTACCATTCTCACCCCTGGTTAAAACATTAGCTATCCCAGTATACGTCCCATTTCCTGGTATTTTAATGTAAACCAATGCACTACTCTAATTGGCTAATCATTTACCCCTGTAAATAAACTGTATTTTACTGTAAACTATTTTTTAAAAATATTTTTTGTGGTTGGCCTGCAGGGGGCAGTACTGAACTGATTAATGACTTGTTTCTGTTGTAAGGACCTGCTGAGAAAGGTCAATTTCTTTTCTTTTCTTTTTTTTTTTTTTACCCACAGAGTCACTGAGAGATCTTTATTAATGTCACTGTGTATCTTTCATTTGATATCTTCCCACAGATCAATATAACTGGGACAATGTTTTCTTTTTTCTTTACTTTAACTCCATTTTGTCCCAGTTCGGTCATGATCGTGGCATTGTCGGGATTCATCCTGGTAACAGCAGGACGAACGTGAGGATCACCCGACTCAGTGGAGAAATTATATCTCACAGTTGGCTTGAGAATGTCTCGAATCCCCCAAGATGAGCTGGAGTCTGTGGCTGACGGCGGAGATGTCTGGAACTTCCCAGGCTACCTTCCACCTCATCCCTCAGAAAGAAAAAGAAGGGTCTGAGGATCTTTTTATTAATAATGTGTTTGCAAACTCTTCTGAGTTGTCCTCGTCATTCAGTCTGCCTCCGTCTCACCTGTTCCGTTTCTTTCAAATTAGGCATTGTGTCTCCTCCCTATTCGCTGGGTTTCCCTCTTTACCTACAAAGTCTGCATGAGAAGAGGTGTTCAAGCTGAATCCTCATAAGGGCGGCATTATCTCACAGATATACGCAACGATCTGGTCACAGGACGATTCTTACAATATCAAAACCATTGGTGCTTGGGAAGAGGAATTGGGCCTGGAGCTTGAGGATGATTACTGGGGCAGAGTGTTAGATAATATACGTACCACCCCGTCCTGTACTAGACTTAGTTTCATACAATTTAAAGTGGTCCATAGAGCTCACCTCTCTAGGAGTAAACTGTCTAAAATATATCCCAATGTTCCTGTCGTGTGTGAAAAATGCAAACTTTCGCCCTGTAACCTCAGTCATATGTTTGCACTCTGTCCCAAAATGCAGAACTTTTGGAACTCTTTCTTCAAAACTATGTCCGACGTTCTTAAAATCAGATTGGATGTCTGTCCTTTAATAGCTACCTTTGGTGTTCCATCTCAGCATCAGCCTCTGAACCATAAACAAGCTAGTGTTGTGGGTTTTGCATCGTTACTTGCTCGGTGCAGAATACTGTTATCTTGGACCTCTCCACAACCCCCCTCTATATCAGTCTGGCTTAAAGATTTAATCTTCTTTTTACAACTTGAAAAAATCAAGTACAACATCAGAGGCAGGGGTGACTCATTTTTGGGAAAATGGCAACAATTTATTACCTACTTCAATGATGTACGCCCCCTGGAGGTGGACTGGGGAGAGGTAGACGGTAAACACTAATCATCTTACTTGTTGGGGTTGTTGGGTGTGGTGTTATAATGTGTAAAATGCAAATTTCCAATCAAAATTCTATGCTCAGAAAGAAAATGACTGACTGACTCAGGTGTACTGAGAAAGAACAGAGGTCAAGCAGTTCCTGTAGGTTTTCCGCCGCAGGAAAGTCTTCATGTTAAAAATAGGACTTTGTAAATTGTTGTAGTAAAATCAGTCCTATAGCAATGAACTGACAACTCAAAAAAAAACACGTTATTTTTAACAGCTTTATTTCAGAGCATTAATCACAGACGCACCTAAATTAAGATTAGAAACATCAGATGCTAAAGAAGAACACAGCTTACAGTACTGAATGAGTAGAATGTTTTTTTCATGGCAGGTTATTACATTTTATAGACAAAAAAAAAAACAAAACTTCCAATCGAGTCACAACGGTTATATTTTTTATTGATACTAATGTAAAGAGCGTGCGCTCTCAGAAAAAATAAAGGGTTCCCCAAGGGTTCTCCAGCTCTGACTGGTTAATGGACGTGGCTTTTTATCGTAAGTAGAGCCTTTAAAACGGAAAATCTACAAATTTCCACCCATTTAAGCCAGTTTTAGTCACGCTGGACAAGACTCTAATAACATCTTGGCCAAATTCTGTAATAAAGTGTGTCGTATACGTCGGATTATATGCTGAAGATCCTCTAACGATAGACCCGTGATTGCGGAAAATGGTGCGGTCGGGATTTTTAACGATCTTTGTGCTCAAACGACAATTCAACAAACTTCTCTTCTTCTAAAATCACATGGTGTTTTTTTTTTCCTCATCTAGGTTTCACTACCGTGTCTGTAGCTGTCCCGGGTGTTTGACGTCGATAGCAATACCCTGTCACCAACAGTAATCCATATTCAATACATTTCAATAGTATCTACAGTGTTCAATTCCTCAGTTTAAAAAGAGTAACAGTATGACCAACATCAACGTTTCCAGCTGCTGAAAGCTCTTCACCTTCAGCTCAGCGTCGCTCCAGCTTTTTCCTCCGACACACATTTGTTCAGGTTAACTATTCAGGCGGCTGCACAGAGGCCGGTTACAGACGTTACTCGACGTAGAAATGAAAGCAGAGACAGCAGCAAGTGTCCACGAGTACCATCGGATCTACCTCTGAACACACAAGTCTGGGATTTTAAGACAGGACAGACACAGAGTCCCGGGGTTTGCGTTCTGACAAACGAACCGACTCCGGAGCGGTCCACCTAAAAACCCCCCCCCCCCCAAAGCAATTCATTTTCTCTTCCTTCTTGCTAATCAAACAGAAGTGTTGTTATAAGAAGATATGACAACCGGGACGATGATGATGACCAACACGATGACTCCGATGATGACTCCCAGGATCACCTTCAGCCTCATGTTCTCCCACTGTGTTTTTCGCTTCACTTGGTTTGCGGTTTTGGAAAAAACCTTGCTCTGAAAAAAAAAAAAAAAAAGAAGAGAAGAACAATAATATGGTCCATGATGGTACAATATGTTGTCAGACATTCAGTTTGTGCTCAGTGGGTTTCAAGGTGAAGGTGAGAAGGTAGCGGTTGGATGGTTTTTCTCTAAATATGGATTGAATGGATACACAATACTGCACCAAGCATAATAATCACAGGTAGGACTTTACAGAAGCAGGATTTTTATCTTATGTGCTTATTTTTAAGCACATTTTATCTCAAAGTTCCTGTGGAAACTAACTCACCTCAGAGCCCGATCTCTGTCCCCCACCCCCCGCCCACACACACACACACACACACACACACACACTTCATCTCATCACAAAAGGAAATAACGTTCTAAAATTAACACCGTCAGCAAAAAATCAGGATGTAAATTCTACAATCTTCTGTTACCATAAACCCAACCTACAGTGTATTTACAGACTTCAATATGACATTTCCTGTTAGGCCTTGGAACTGTCGAAAGACGTATTAACTCTACTGTTTGCTAAGGGCCAGAAAGCTTGATTAGTGTGTTTACCGGCCTTCCTGGTTTGCGTACCAAAAAACCCCCAAAACTGTTCTGGGAAACGTGAGAGAGCAAGTCAGGCAAGATGATGATAAGATAAGAATAAAAACAAGGATAAGAATAGAAAATAAAACCAGTCCAGGTTTTCGGGAAAGCACTCGTGATAATATGAGAAATATACCAGTCAAGATCTGTATTGTACTACCACCACGCGCAGCTAGTAAGCTTCCTGATCACATAGTAAATTCAATTCAATTTTATTCGATTTGGATAACAATGGACGTTGTCTCAAAACAGCTTTAGAGAAACATATTAACAAGGATAGAGATTTTAAGCGTGTGAATTTATCCCTATTGAGCAAGCCAGTGGTGACGAAAACCCCCCTGAGATGATATGAGGAAGAAACCTTGAGAGGAACCAGACTCAGAAGGGAACTCATCCTCATCTGAGTAAGGATCTGGATGGACTTGCCGTTTCGTCATGTGCGGCAGTAAAAGACCTTGGAGTGATTATTGACTCCAGTCTTTCATTTGACGCTCATGTAGATAATATTACTAGGATAGCCTTCTTTCACCTCAGAAATATTTCTAAGATAAGAAATATATTGTCACTACATGATGCAGAAAAACGAGTTCAGTTGGATTACTTTAATGCCTTACTGTCTGGATGTTCCAGCAGGAGCATAAACAGTCCAGAATGCAAGACCTGCAAGAGTCCATACTAGAACCAGAAGATACGACCACATCACCCCGATTTTATCCACACTGCATTGTCTCCCATAGAAAATACTACTATTGACCGGAGCGAACTTTTGGTCTTTTATGATCCGCCACGCCTACTTCGATCAAAAGGTGCAGGCTGTTTGTTGGTACCTCGAATAGTGAAGGCTACAGCAGGGGGAAGAGCTTTCTCTTATAGAGCCCCACAGTTATGGAACAACCTTCCAATTAGTGTTCGGGACTCAGACTGAAAACAGGCTGAAAACATATTTGTTTAGTCAAGCCTATTGTGAATAGTTTTTTTCTTAGGTAAAGGAGCAGATGTAAAATGTTCACGAGTCTAGAGTGTTGTGGTGAACTTGGATGTTTGGATGCTGTTTTTTTTTAACCATGTAGTACACAGTTAATTAAGTAAGGGAACTATTTATAATTGCACTATTCATTTTCACCCAGATGAGGACGGGTCCCCTTTGAGTCTGGTTCCTCTCCAGGTTTCTTCCTCATATCGTCTCAGGGAGTTTTTCCTCACCGCCGTCGCCTCTGCTAAATTTGCTCATTAGTGATACATTCATCAATTTAACATGTATATCCTAAATGTATACATTTCTGTAAAGCTGCTAACCATTGTTAAAAGCGTTGTACAAATCAAACTGAATTTGAATTGTTTTTGTTCACCTGTTCCAGTAGCTGGTCAGCTCTGTTCTCCAGGTCTCCCAGTTTCCCCTCACGCTCACTGGCCTTGTTCAGGTTGTCCAACATGATCTCGCGAACCTCCTCCACGTCCTGCTGAGCCTGCTGCAGCCGGCTATGCCCGTTCTCCTGAACACGTGCAGAACACATACATCAGGATCAGTGATTAGCTCAAGACTGGGACACAACAGGATAGCAGGAAATGGGACAAGACGATAAAAACACACGACCAGAAATGGAAGAAATATGGTAAAAGTGGGACATAACAGGCAAACGGGAAATGAGAAAAGATGGTAAAATATAACGGCATACCAGGAAATAGGACAAGATGGTAAAGTGTGAAGATGATATAAAGGGACATGACGAGGAAGCAGGAAGTGCAGAAGGACAGGATGGTAAAAACGGACAGATGCAGAAGGAAACAGGACAAGACGGTAAAACGTGACGAGACACTAGGAAAAGGGATGAGACAACAAGACAGGACGTGAACAGGAAGCAGGAAACCTGCGCACGATCGTGAAAGAGAGAGCAAGATGACGGAATGAGACAGAACAGAAAATACGAAATGTAAAGATGTTATGAGGATGCGGAACAGGGAACGGAAACGGTCGGTAAAATCACTGGGGGAACAGCAATTGCTACCGGATTGGAAACAGGACAGGAAAAGAAAGAGGAACTGTGCCTGGGACGTTCCAGGACGTTAGAGGACAGGATGGACAGGAAACAGGACAGAAGTATTGAAACAGGAATTCTAAGAGAGGCAAAATAGAATGGAACCGGGAAATGTGGACATTAAAGTAGGATTGGAATGTGTTTCATATAACCATATAAGGTTGATGTGGTGTTTACACGTTTTCTATTTATAGATGTGTTTATTTAACATTTGTGGGAAGGGGTTCTAGTGTCAATGTTGTGGAACAGTCAGTGCTGAAAGTTTTCCAGTTCCATGTTTTACTCAAGAGAGTTGTAGAGTAATAAAACGCTTGGTGAACGTGCTGTTAAAGGAAAACGAATCACCTTTTGTCCCTTAACTGTGATAAATCGAACGCGCAACACTGAATGCGAACAAGAAGTGTTAAGATTCTTGTCTGTGGTTTTAGCCGAAACAGGCGTGATGCAACAGAAACGTCTCTTTTCTTTAAAACCTAAACACAGCGAGGACAGACTGGAAACAGATTTGGTGGAAGGCGTCCAGGCTGGTTGCTGTAAACCCCGGAATGCAAGTCTGGACGTGCGCCCTTGTTTCGTGTCCCTCTTTCTCAGGCTAAACAAAAGACAGAGCAGGCCCGAGCTACACTGTGCCATCTAAACTTCACAATGTGTTCAATGTGAGTGCGGTGTCGATTTATGACTCTAAAATGGAGGCATTTAAGGACGCTGACCCGCTGTGACCTCTCTCATTATTACATGCCCATGCATGTAGCACAAACATTGTAATGTACACAGAAAATATAACTGTCCATACAGAGGAACAGACGGAGAGAAATCTACACACTCATTCACTCGGACAAAGAGCCGGGAAACGGTCAGCCGGGAGCTGAACGAACATCCGATCCAACCTGCCTCATCTTTCATATTTAGCTGCCTCGCTACTTGTAAATGATGGATGCCTCTGGGTCATAAAAACAGGAAATGGCCGAGGGTGAGCGTTACGATAATGAAAACCCCTAACGGCGCATAACCATAAAAGGTTTTTCTGGTTCACTGAGGGCATGATCGTGTACTTTTCACTGTTCCTTACACAAACCGATCATCATCAGTCTACATGTTCCAAATCATACATACTGATACATATATATGGCACTGTCTTCCAAACTACACACACTATATACTACTACACACTATAACTGGAGGTGTTCCAAACGACACACACTAATCAGTATAAACTGGAGGTGCTAGAAACTACACACACTAATCACTATAAACCGGAGGTGTTCCAAACTACACACACTAATCACTATAAACTGGAAGTGTTCCAAACTACACACACTAATCACTATAAACTGGAGGTGCTAGAAACTACACATACTAATCACTATAAACTGGAGGTGCTAGAAACTACACACACTAATCACTATAAACTGGAGGTGCTAGAAACTACACATACTAATCACTATAAACTGGAGGTGCTAGAAACTACACATACTAATCCCTATAAACTGGAGGTGTTCCAAACTACACACACTAATCACTATAAACTGGAGGTGTTCCAAACTACACACACTAATCACTATAAACTGGAGGTGCTAGAAACTACACACACTAATCACTATAAACTGGAGGTGCTAGAAACTACACATACTAATCACTATAAACTGGAGGTGCTAGAAACTACACACACTAATCACTATAAACTGGAGGTGCTAGAAACGACACACACTAATCACTATAAACCGGAGGTGCTAGAAACTACACACACTAATCACTATAAACTGGAGGTGTTCCAAACTACACACACTAATCACTATAAATTGGAGGTGCTAGAAACTACACACACTAATCACTATAAACTGGAGGTGTTCCAAACTACACACACTAATCACTATAAACTGGAAGTGTTCCAAACTACACACACTAATCACTATAAACTGGAGGTGCTAGAAACTACACACACTAATCACTATAAACTGTAGGTGCTAGAAACTACACACACTAATCACTATAAACTGTAGGTGCTAGAAACTACACACACTAATCACTATAAACTGGAAGTGTTCCAAACTACACACACTAATCACTATAAACTGGAAGTGTTCCAAACTACACACACTAATCACAATAAACTGTAGGTGCTAGAAACTACACACACTAATCCCTATAAACTGGAGATGCTAGAAACTACACACACTAATCACTATAAACTGGAGGTGCTAGAAACTACACACACTAATCACTATAAACTGTAGGTGCTAGAAACTACACACACTAATCACTATAAACTGGAGATGCTAGAAACTACACACACTAATCACTATAAACTGGAGATGCTAGAAACTACACACACTAATCACTATAAACTGGAGATGCTAGAAACTAGACAACTAGACAACGCTGCATTAACTGATATATCAGCACCAGGAACACTGAACACATGGGGGATACCTTAATATGTCTCAGGGTGGAGTTTTCCTTTAAATACCCCCAGGGATTACAATGACTATAGTGAGTCTATGTGTGGGCAAGGGCAGGATATGCCCGTCTTAGCATTTCCTCCCATCGCTTCCTTCCTTACTTCCATTCCTCTCTCTTTTTCTTTTCTTTTTCCCCCCAGATAGTCTTTAAGCTCCCGTTGCATGCAGCTCATCTTATCATCACACGTTGTCCAAGAGCCAACTCGGTGATTCGAGAAAGCCCCCCTCCCCCTCCCCCTCCCAGAAAGATAAACCTGTAGACTTAAGATAAAGATGCGACATGAACATCGTCCGGCATTCATCTGGCTGAAGCATGAGACCATCTGCAGTAAATAAACCCTGTGGGGTGTGTGTGTGTGTGTGTGTGTGTGAAGAGTATGACTTGCACTAGCATCCAGTCCTTATGTAACTCTAATTGCCCACTTATTTTTTTACATACAGGCAACAGCTGTCAGCTGCTCAGCTGTCAGCTCTGTGTGTGTGTGTGTGTGTGTTTTGCAAATGAGTAAAAAAAAAAGAGAGTGCGATCTGACATATAAATGAAAGGATAGAGTGGAAGACTGAGAAGGAAAGGAGAACGAAACTTACCATGTCTTTGTCTCTGTACTCGTGTCACTGACGTCTTCTAAAGAACATCTGAAAGACAGCCTTAAACCTCCAACAGCTCTGGTCCTGATGTCTGTCTTGGATTTTTCTTTGTATGTGTGTGCGCGCGCGTGTGTGTGTGTGTGTGTGCGCGTGGGTGTGTGTGTGAGCTCTTGCCTCTCACCAGCTCCTCTGAGCTCAGTGCTCTGTGTTTGGCTTTTAAAGGGACCTTGTCTGCTCTGGGGTTTCACACGCATATGACGTTGACCCTTGTCCCGGGTTGCCAGATTGACATAATTAAAAACAACAACAACAACAACAATAATAATAATAATGATACTGTGTGCCACATTTTGTAATGATTATACAAAACGTTTAGGAGGAGTAGCAAAAAAATACAAATCTCAATCTCAGGTGGAATATTTCATAGCGTGCGATGAACGCGTTGCGACTCAGGGACCGTAGACGCACGGTTCAAACGTTACGATCATAAACGTACTTCAGACTTCAAATATGTACTTCTCTCTTGGTATTAAAACATCAAATAATGAACAACAATAATGCAGTATATCAAGGTTTTTCTTATATTTCTGCTGCACCAAACTTTAAACCTCGTTTAAAAATAAGCAGGTTTAACCTTCACTTTAATCCTGGATTTCATTTCAGCATAAACCTGGATTAACTATAATCTCATTGCTCCATCAGTTTACGTTTCAGTTAGGGATTAAAGTTAAACTTGCTATCGAGGAGGGTTAAATGGTCAGAATGGCAACACGTACAGTGTTTGGTGGCTTGGAGAAAACGAATGAGTTCCTTGCAGAAATATAAGGGACCGTCTCAATCCTGTTGAGTTTTATGATGGTGCTTTGGTTAGATTAAATTGAAAAAAAAAAATTTCAACCTGGATTAGATTGGACATGGCAGTGACCGAAATGCAGCCAACCCACCCCATGCTCCAGCTTTTAACGGCCTTGCGCGTTACGTTACTGGTTGTGTCTGCGAGCAAAATTGTTGGAAGAGTTTCGTCGTCAATTGCAGCCTTTAAAAATCAGTTTATTTTTTGGACCCGCCCCAACAGGAGAAACATCTGCTGGATTTTATAGAAGATCTGGTTTCCAGGAGTTGAAAGAGCAAATTGACTGTACTCACATTCCCATTCCAAACCCAGGTGGAGAAAATGGAGAGCTGTTTCGCAACAGGAAGGGCTATTGTTCCATCAACGTTCAGGTTGTGTGTGATGAGAAATCCCAAATCACCAACACTGTAGCTCGATGGCCAGGATCTACACATGACCGCCACCTCTGCCTCCTCCACCTCTGTTTCAGGGCCACCTAGTCGGTGACTATGGATACCCCGGTCATACCTACCTGATGACCCCTGTCCTGAACCCTTCAACACCGGTTCTGAAATGATACAACACCTCCCACATTGCAGCAAAGGGGTCTTGTCGAGAGGGAGTTTGGTGTTTGGGAAAACGTGGTTCGAATAAAGCTCGAAACTACATTGGTAGTTGATCTGGCACTGCGCCATCATTTATTTTATTTGAATTTTTACAGTTTTTGCTTGTGTGTAAATATATTATTGTATGGCCAAATATAAAAAATATACAATATATCCCTGATAAAAAAAAATTCTAAACATTTTTTATTATTATTATTTACATTTTAAATCTGTTTGCCTTTATGGTACAGTGGGCATGAAAATGGCTCGAAATATAAAGATTATTCTTCATCTTCTTAAATATACACACAGAGTGAAGCACAAATCCACAGTGAATCTGGCAACCATCTTCCCGGCACTCGGTTTCCCAACCCGACCGCCAGCCCCCTCCACCCTTCCCCTAATGTGAGCGCGGTAGTAAGTGTGGGCAGGAAGGGACTTTCACGTTGGGACAGCCCCGTCCTTGCTCTGATCAGATCAGATTTCACGTACAGCACTACAGTACTGACCGAACTGCATCCCATTAAAGACCAACATGCTCAGCGTCACTGTATACATAGAGTTCGTTTCACACCATTTACACTTTCACGCTTCACTTCTTGGCTCGGCGAGGGGGGTGGGGTGGGTTGGGGGGGGACCACACTGCTCTGCGGAGAGGAAAGCATATAAGACCTTACCTTAAGTATGGGTGTTACTCGATTCTGGTATTTCCTGCAGCATGCGCTCATTCTGGTTCCACTTTAATGATGCTAGCTGTAAAGACTGTAAAGACTCGCCTGCTTTGTGTTTTACCCGAACTAGTACCCTTATTTAAAGTTCAGAGTTTGGCTCAACGTATGATTCTAATCCTGGCTATGTTTATGATTGCCTCTGACTCCACTTCCTGCCAATCAATCCTAAATTGTTTCAGTTCTGAGGCGTATCATCTTGCTTTCTTCCTGTTTGACCTCTGCCTGTGTGTGTGTGTGTGTGTCCATCCATCTTCTATACCACTTAACCTTCCTTCAGGGTCACGGGGAAACCTGGAGCCTACCCCAGGGAGCATCGGGCACAAGGCGGGGTACACCCTGGACAGGGTGCCAATCCATCATCACACACCCATTCATACACTACGGACACTTTAGACACGCCAATCAGCCTACCATGCATGTGTTTGGACTGGGGGAGGAAACCGGAGTACCCGGAGGAAACCCCCGCAGCACGGGGAGAACACGCAAACTCCGCACACACAGGGCCCCGGTGGGAATCGAACCCCCGACCCTGGAGGTGTGAGGCGAAGCACAAAGATCCTGTCCTGCTTTGCCTTGTATGGAGATTGTGGGCGTGGCTAAATGTAAATCAGCTGTGCCGTGAACGTGCTCGAGTAATTGACAGCCTATCGGCATTCCTCAACGTGCGCACGTGAAGAAAATGTCAAACTTGAGGTTTATAATAGATATAACGGCGTGCCATTATGAGAACGCGAGCTCCGCCTCCCAGTCAAAAATCCGAGTCGAACATTTCAGCGCGAACAAGTCCTGCTACGTTACTGACGGATCGTGTTTAAAAACGTGGAATATAAAATAAGAACGGAAGAAACGAAACGTCGCACGCTTGACACGGCTGATCGGACGCGTCCGCCTAACGGGCGGGGGTCAGCTTGGGATTTACCACGTCTTCACATCTTTCTTAACTTCTCCTTTAATTGCTTGCAGAATGACGGAAGTGTGCCCGTGACTACTTTTTTTTTCATGCTGTGGTTCTAGATTAACACGTGACGCAGGAAATGTAGAAAATGTAAGGTACGTACTACGAGCGTGTCGGATACGGGAGACCCCGAAACATTATTATTGCTGAAACATATCAGAGGAATTGAGGTCACGGAGGGTGCGTTTATTTTTTTAATACAACAAATTCACTATAATCCACTGTTCTTTGTGTGAACCCGAATAGCGTGACGCTGGGAAAATGAAGAAAACAACCCCGGGCAGGTCATGACAAAAGCACAGGAAGTGTCGAAAACACACACACACACACCCCACTCAGTGTGTGTCGTAAATGACTGAACGAGATTTCCAGAAACATTAATTAAATTTCAGTAAATGATTACAGTTCTCTGAGTCATGCTTCTTTGCACTGGAACAATGGTGTAAGTGATCTCTTGTATGGAACACACACTCAGCTGATGCATAACGGCAGGATTGTCAGTTGACTTATCGTCTGGAACAATGTGTTTATTATTTATTATACGAGGGGCTAAACACAGAATGCCTCCACTTCCTGTCGTGCGTCTTTCACTCTTACAAGCTACACTTACCGCAACCACATCCTGCAGCTACACTGCATGTACAGTGGATAGCAGAAGTCTGCGCACCCTTTAAGCGACAGTGAAATGCACTAAACGCAAAACCGGTTAAATAGCAAGCATTAAAATATAATAATAATAATAATAATAATAATAATAATAATAATAAAACAGTGAAATCGTTTTCACTTTATGACCTACACATCTATAATTAAGGAATGAAATAAGGCCTTCTGGCCAATCAGAATCCGACAGCATTTCGCTTTTCTAAAGTTGCTCAGAGAAATCTAGAAAGAAAGAATAAATTCTACAAACACTTTATCTCCCTCTGGTGGTGAACATCAGTCAGTGCGGCTATTTTGGAGAAAAAAAAAAAAAAAACACCTCCAACAGAACAAGCATCACACTGATTCATCATCAGTGTGATGATGAATCAGTTGAATCATTCATCATTGTTTGTAAGCATCACACTGACCTTTATGTGTACATGTAAATAGCTCTAAAGGCTTTGTACTTGATTTGAGAGAGGATAGGAGGCGACAATTCCCCCAAACACCAATTTTCCACATCACCTATGAATTAACGTTGGCAAATATATCACATCATCTAAGACGTTTTAATGTTAAGGAAAAAAAAAACTAAAAACCTTTGCTCCGATCTGATACGTCATCGTTTCTATAGTAACAGCTAATTCACACGGCGGACGCCCCACATAAATGGATTGTGTTTATGTGTTAATGTGTTTATTTAACACTTAGGGAAGGAGTCTCCAGTGTCAGTGCTTTGTAACCGTCAGAAGGTAGAGCTGTATCGTTGTGGTGTTTTTTTTTTTTTGTATTGGTCAAAATCTGAATAATTTATCAGCTAAGCACTGGACCACGTCGTTATTTTGTACAAAAATGACAAACGATTCAGCTTTAATGACACATCAATTGTTTATTTTTAAAAATAGCTCTTACAGGTTTTTCAGATTTTATTTCATTATAACTCTTGATTCTCATCCAAAGCCCCAGCACTGGTTGAGTATTTGATCTGACCCAGAAACACACCACCCGCTCACACACAGCAGCTGAGTTAATGTAATCGGGTGTTGTGGTGCGTGCTCGGAATATACACGCGTATACATTTTAGCCCTTAACTCCTCCAATAACAAGTATGAGACCGATTTTAAAAGAGGCAGTGTGTATTAATAAATGATCACGTTTTTGATTCAAGTCAAGACTATAAGACAACAAGGCACCTAAAAACAGCTTTACAATAAATAAACCTGGATATGTAACATTCTAAACGTTATTGGATGCTACAGCACGAGATTGGTGTGAACAGTTACAACAGAAACCACTGAAATATTTACAGAAAGAAGCAATTTTGACCTCGCAAGATTTCCACAGATTGACAGCAAAACCACAAAGAGCGTATTGATAGAAATTTAGAATTGAAAAAAAAAAAATAGGCTCTGATTAAGTCTGTTTACTATCGGACTTAATCGTAGCTCTGATACCATCACTAATTAGATTTACTCTGCACATTTCTACTGAAACAAAAAATCTATTATTATTTATATATATCTGCCTTCAAAATAATGATATTAAATGTTTCTACATTGAAATAAAATACCATGAAGAGCAGTAAACAGCAGTAAATGAAAAAGTCAATGTTTGGTGTGACAAAAAAAAAAAAAAAAAAAAAAAGTAGTCTCCAGTACAATGTGTACAGTTTTATAAGGAAATGAGCTGTAAGTTTTACTGAGCATCTTGCAGAACCAGCTACGATTTTTCTGGAGACTATGACTTTCACACTCGCTTCTTATTTTTGCAGCGAAACCCAGCAGCCTTCGTTGTGTGTTTTTTTTTTTTTGCCTAAAAAGTGATATGCTTTCTTTAATTACATACAAACAATTTTCTGTAACACTTAATTTTGAGCTAGAAAACTAATGTTTGGGAATCTAAAATGGTTTCTTTTGTACTGACTTGATAATGTAGAAGGTCATAAAATAAAAATCTATAACAAAAGTTTGTACTTAAAATAAATAGGGTGCCTAAAACTTTTGCACAGTACTGTGTGTGTGTGTATAATATATTTATATATATAGTAAATGTAGCCAGTAGTTCTTTCAATCAAAGCTGTGCAAAATGTAAAAATGTTGGAATCAAAACTGGCCACTAAAGAACTGTAAAGAGGGTGCATTTGTTTTTTCCTTTTCTTTCTCAACAATGAAAATCTGATAAATGTTGGAGTTTAACAGCAGTGACAGGAATGTTAAAGCAAAATGTTAAACCCACATTGAAGCAAAGTGCATCTGCGCTATTGTTCGTACTGATTTTAAACTAGGCCTTCGAAACGTTAAACAGTTACAACAAAGAAAACAAAGGACATTTTCATCTTGTAAAAACACACACACACACACACACACACACACACGGGCAAAAAAAATTCACACACACACACTGTATCATTAGTACATTGAGGAATCCGTTTACGCAGCAGATGAAACGAAATCCCTCTGCTGTTTAAAACGTACAAATTTCAGAATTAAGGGTTATTTTATCGTTGTTATTATTAACATGTAGCATTAAGGACTAATTAACATTTTCAATAGGCAACCTAAAAATATCTTACATTTCTCCCCATTTTTAATAAGGAGCTTCTCTCCAGCCCTCAGGTTTCATTTCCAGATCTTTGTAACAGTAAAGTTGACAATTTCCTTCATTCATCAGATATTTTCATTGTTTACTTCTTATAAAATTCACGATCCGTTCAGATATTGTTTCGAAGTTTGTTTTTTTTAAATTATTGTTCATTTTTTCAAATTATTAGTGATTTATTGTGTAACTTCAAATGTTGTAACTTCAAATTCCAACTAGTCAAATTTAGTTAAATAGTATTCAAGTTTAAATTCAGATCACTTAAAAGGTACATTTTCACTTATCGTCTTATTTTTTTAAATAGGTAACTCCTAATAAATCTCCTTAAATTCAATTGATTTCAGGGCAAATTTCTAGATCTGTTCAATTCCACATCTGAACCTTAAAATATCTTAATTTGGGGGTTAATTCAACATAAAATGTCTTCAATCCCCAGCTATTATTTAGGGTTTTCCCCAGACGCGTTCGCTGTATGAGAAATATGGTAACATCCCTTAAATCTGGGTTAATTTTCCTCAACATTTTCCATGTGCAACTTATAAATATCTTTAATTGCAGATTTCCAGATATTTTCAACATGCAGTCTCGTGAGTATCTTAAATCCCACGATCTGTGTGAAATTCCGGATACTTGAACGTGTAACACCTAAAATACATCTGTCAAAGTTCCAGCATACAGATTTCATTTCTAGATAGTTCTATAAATTCGTGGAATGATCAAAGTAATTCCGGCAAACAAAACCCCTAAAATTTTGCTGTTTTCCCACAGATAGACGTCGTATCGCGTGCTAACACTGTGGACTCGGGCTTGATGACTCGAGTGAACAGGTATCGCCGTCTCGTCAAATATCTGATGAGCCGACGTTGCGGTCGGTGAATAAACGCGGGTAGGAAACGAGCGGGTGCTAACGAGCTTCTTCGTAAGCAACATTAGGAGTTCCGTGTGAAGTACGGGAAGTATCGTGAGCGTTTTCACATTAAAAAAAAAAAACCCCTAAATTGTGAACGTTTTTGAGAACCGCTCCTGCGGGACCCTGATCTGACAACATCGGTGTTATTTCAGAGCTGAATGATATTTAAGAACACGTCTCGATATCCTGTTTGGACAAAAGGTTTACGCTTTTGTTTTCCAAAACGTAGACAGGGAAAAGAAATATTTGGGTTTAGGACCGGAATGAAATCGTACTTGAGGGAGCTTGTGTCCGAGTGGGACTTTTTTTTTTTTTTTTTAAATGGACTAACATGAGTGTGTGTGCCTTCGGGTTTCTGTATAAAGTAGGTCTGTGCGTATGAGCGAGTGCGAAGGTGTTACTTTGGTGGTTTGGTAGTCGACTGGCCATTTGTCGGGATCACTCCTGTAGCCAGCAGCACGATGATGAGCACGATGACGACAACAATCACGACCATCACCACGATCAGCTTCACGTTCTTCCACCAGTAGGCGCGTGCCACCTTCTGCGACGTGTGCTTGAAGTTCTGCGCCTGCGGAGAAACAACGTCGTCATCAAGACGCCTGGTACGTCGCTTAAACTTCATGACCGACGTTTGCCCTTCGTTAACTGTAGCTCGCTAATGTAGAACTTCGTAACTGCCTGCGTGGGCGGGGTCAACAAACACGACTTCGGTGTGGTGACAGTGACGCCGCTTCATCACACCACCCGGGCGTTGACGAGTTTACAATGACGGCACAACACGGACTGCTTTATTCCGTAGAAATCTCACGTACAGCACGTTTACGGTGTTTTTAGACCGTACATTTTTAGAGAACACGCTGTATAATCACGATATTTCTGCGTGTTCGGTCTAATCTAACCTGATCTCGTCGTCAAAGTCATTCCGTAGCACAGATTTGTGCCTGTGAAGAACGAAGCTGGCGGTTTACGTTTGGCGTTTATTCGTGCTTACAGACGAGGGCCCCTTACCCCGGCCTGCAGGTCCTCGGATTTGTCCATCAGATCATCGAGTCGTTCTCCGCGTGCCAGGATTCGCTCCACGTTCTGGGTCATGATGTCTTTCACGCCATCCACCTGAGACTGCAGCGACTTCACCGGTTCCACTTCCTCCGCCGGAGCCGACGCCCCCTGCTCCTGCACGAGAAATAAAATTCATTTAATAATAATAATAATAATAATAATAATAACAATAAGTTTGTAACAAAGTACTCAGTATTGTGTTAAATCTAATTCTAGGGTTTATTTCTTGTAGATAAAAAGCAACTGCATCCAGACGCAAAGGTGTCTTGCACTTCAGTAAATTCGGTGAACTTTACTGCAGCGTAAATATTGGCACCCCTGCGCATCACCCCGTCGTTCTGTCTGCTTCTTACTGACTACAGTGACACTCGCAGCAATGTATCAGCACAACGGAAACTCTACCGGGTGTGTATACAGTTACTAGGCCACACACTAACACCATTTTGTGACAAAGAGGCCGCGTGTTATGGTGCGATGCTCAAACGTTAGTAGCTACGGAGCTCAGAATTTTCACACCACATCAGTTTCAAGCGGAAATTCACACTCTAGGCCACCCGACACGTTTCCTCAGGCTATGATCTGGCAACAACATTCAGCACGCACACACACACACACACACACACACACTTGGTCAAGATCACTTGCTGAGCCATGAAAGTTACACACCACACCACAATAATAATAAAAAAAAGCTTCTTATTTACCGGGTCAGCGGCAGGGTACGGGTTCTCCAGGTACACATTGTGCGAGAACATGACTGCGTGTGCGCGTGTTTAACAATCCGCACTGACCAAGCCTTCATAAACAACAGGGAAGGGTAACCGGGAAACCAAACAGCTCTGAGACGTCACTACCTGCAGCTCTCTCCCAGTGTGTGTGCGTGTGTGTCAATACCAGAGAGCTATCATCTAACATCTGCTACTGAGAAACAGAGAGCGAGAGAGGCAGCCCGTCCACATTTTTCCCCTCTGCTCTCTAACTCTACGCACGTATTCCAGTCGTGCGGTTCGTTTTGTTTTTGTTTTTTCACCCATGTAATCTCGGGTGTGTTCCCGGGGAAGATTTCAGACAAGATCTGGGATGTAAACCCATAATCTCGTGGCTTCTAGCGCAGGACCTTAACAGAAGAGTTCTCGCACTCGCCCGGCCGGTGTGAAGGATAAGCTGACCGAGCGCTCGTCTGCGGCGCTTACAGCTCACTTCAATATCACGTTTAGGATATTAGCCAATAAATATTCAAGGTTTCAGCACGTCACAGATTTATCAATGAAACATCGCACTTTTATAACGGATTACACTTCCATTTAATGCTGTGAAACCTCCATTAAACACGTTACATTCGAACAACAAATAATCAGTCTGTACAGGATTTCGCCGAGTTTTTTTTTGTGATCATTGCGGTCAAGAAACGCTGTATAACTTTACAAAGCAGCGGTGACTGGTACGAAGCCCTGACACTGGAGACTCCTTCCATAGACGCTACAGAAACGTCTCCTTGCAGAAAACACCACCACATCTATGTTCTATTTATATCTTTAAAAGGAATCAGTTTATTATCGGGTTTAGTTTACGTGCGTACGAGTGGCTACTATAGAAACGATAGCGTATTACAGCGAGCTCGTTAATATAAACGTTACAGAAGGAGCGACTGTCCGATATATTGTGTTATTTAACGGATCCGTTGTGTACGACGGGATTGAGCGAGGCTCTGTGAGGATTTAGACGTGCTACGTTAGCGCTGTAGCTCCAGAGCGAAACCGGTCTCCGATACAGTCGGTGTGAGGAGGACCTCCTGCGTACGTCCGATTTCACCGACTGTCCGCCATGCTTGGTTTTTCGTGCGCTGAACATCGGGTTGCGATTTTACTCCGATAAACGTTACAAAGCGGCAAGAACGTACTACCGTAAACTGGATTCCTACGCCGTGTTTCTGACAAAGCGGTCCCGTCGCAAACAAACAAAAACAAACAGGAATAAATAAACACTCGGGTCGTATGAAAAGGTCGGAGTGTTAAGTGTAGACAAAAGTAAACCGGAAAAAAATAAATAAATAAATAAAAATAAATGATTCCAAGTTGTATTAAAAACTTTGGAATGTTAGGGTGAAGAAAAAAAATGTACGTAAACAAAAACAAACAAACAAACGTGGCATTTATACAACAAGTTACACGAAAAGTTAGTAATGTTAAGATCAGAGTGTTTTTTTTTAAATATATATATATATATATATATAAAAATACATAAAACAACAGATACAACAATGAAAAGTTGCGGTTATTTAAAAAAAAAAACATTTGCCTGAATGTCTGAACGAACCGACAGAAATTATCGACGGACTCTTTAACGGTTTTAATGGTTATAACGGAAACTGTACTGGTTTTAATGGTTATAACGGAAACTGTACTGGTTTTAATGGTTATAACGGAAACTGTACTGGTTTTAATGGTTATAACGGAAACTGTACTGGTTTTAATGGTTATAATGGAAACTGTACTGGTTTTAATGGTTATAATGGAAACTGTACTGGTTTTAATGGTTATAATGGATGCTGTACTGGTTTTAATGGTTATAATGGAAGCTGTACTGGTTTTAATGGTTATAATGGAAACTGTACTGGTTTTAATGGTTATAATGGAAACTGTACTGGTTTTAATGGACGCTGCACTGGTTTTAATGGTTATAATGGAAACTGTACTGGTTTTAATGGTTGTAATGGAAACTACTGGTTTTAATGGTTGTAATGGGAATTGTACTGGTTTTAATGGTTATAATGGAAACTGTACTGTTTTTAATGGTTGTAATGGGAATTGTACTGGTTTTAATGGAAACTGTAACAGTCCGTGAGGGTGTCTACTGGTAATTTGTGTTATGTAGTGAAGGTTGTCGTAACGGCGACGGTTTTAATGTTTAACAGCTGATGGTTTGTAACGGTGTCTGAAGGGGGAACTGAATTTCTGTGACGGTTCTTGTGGTTGTCGTTTCGTTTTTCGGCAGAGAGGCTGGACAAAAAATAAGGAACATTAAGGTAAGTTGGCGTCTTTTATTTACTCGCACCATTTCTTATGACTTCGCTTGTTTCGAATTCAAAAAGCCAGACAGGTCACGTCGACTCTGGCCGAATTTATTTTCCCCAACTGTCGGGTGACTCTTCGGTTGCGTATATATTTACTATTATTATTACTAACTTTAGATTTGAATCTGATAAAAGATCTTTGGGAATGTTTTTGAATGAATGAAGTGTAAATAGTGGCTGAAATGGGAGCTGAACAAAAGGAAAAGAAAGAAAAATAGCTGAGTCACTATTATACTCTGGTCAAATACAAAGCATCGCGAAACAATGCTCAGGTGCAGGAAGAATTAGTGTGTAAATACGAGTGCGATCCAGCTTTATGGACGTGTTTATGCTGTGTTGTACACAAACAAACAAACAAACGAACAAACAAAACTAGTGACGCTAACACAGCCGTGTTAGGCAATTTTTACTAATCTTCAGGACTGAGATCAACTGCGCACACACACACCCCTACACACACACACACACACACACACACACACACACACAACCACCCTCCCACCCAATACACCCACCAACACACACACCCACACCCCCACACACACTCTTTTGTAACAGCAGTTTGTCCCAATGTCTTACTTATTGTGTGCACCAACGATTATAGACGGACGGACGGACAGACAGACAGACGGACACACACACACTTGCAACTTCTGAAACTGTTCAACACGGCTTTTTCCCCTGCTGTAAATAATCCCTCAGGTTGTTGTTTTTCTTTCTCCACACTGCTGCTCAATCTGCCTGCGTAAACAAATCTCTCTTTGTTGAAAGTGTCTCCCAGAAACCAATCGCAGATTTACTTAAAAAGCACAAAATGGAGTCTGTAGACTTTCTTGTAGTGTTAAAACCTGCTGAACAACCAGGAACTTTACTAAAGCTTCCCTAACACCACAACCGTACACAAAACATTCACAATCAACAAGAAGTCCACACAACGCATTCACCGCTAAAGAAAGAGAAAAGAAATAAAAAGTTGTTTTTATTTAATAAATAAATAAATAAAACAAAAAAGACCGAGCAGTAAAAGTTAAACGAGGCCCTACCAGTCTGTTTGGATCTCCAACTCCCATCTTCTTACACCAAGACGAGGTGGCTAGTTCAGTAAAGCGCAGAAAACACCGGATTTTCCACCGGAGAAATGTTCACAAACCCTCCAACTTTTCGCACTTTATCAAAAACACCGAAGGCGTCGCGAACTTCCTGCTTTCTCCGCGTTATCTCTTCCGCGTCGGCGCGCGTTCCTCCGCTAAACGGGTGCGCGCCCGATTTCAACCACTAGAGGGAGCTGCGCAAGTCCCGCCTTCTTCTTTGTGATTGGCTTATAGTTCGCACTTCTCGCTAACGGTTCGCTGCCTGGAGGATCAAAGCAGCCAATAGTAGCGCAAACACCGGAATACGGGTAGGAGGAGAAAAAAACTTTTAATCGGTATTTAAGTATGCCTGAGCAACAGGTTGAAACAAGAGGGTTTTTTATTTTTATTTAAAAAAAAAATGTTTATGATGGGTTAAATTCAACAAATCACGAATAAACTTGTGACTGAATAAAATTAAAAAAGGCAGAAGTAGTATTATTATTATTGTTCATATGTTTTTTGTTTCTTTTATAATTCGTGTTTAAAATGTTTTATGTGTTACATCACACACCCAGAGAATGCTGGAAGACCTGTCTCACGACCAGAAGTAGACATTTAAACAACAACCCTAATTATTGTTCTCTTGTTCCGCGTCACCGAATCTGAAATCCGCCCCGCCCAGCTCAGGTGGTTCGGTGACGTCATCGCGCCACGCCCCTCCCAGCACATCGCCCTTCCGTTCTTTCCCGTGCAGGTGATTTGCCTCAACAAGCTTATTCAGATTAGTCTGTTTAACAGTGAACGAAAGCTATCGAAATATACAAATAAGACGCGCAGACATAAAAAAAAAGATTCCTATTGGCTGTGGCTATGAGAAAATTAGCATATGTAAATGATAGAGCGTCCTGATATCTATTCCGTAAATAGGCTTTTAGGAGTTAATCAGAATATGCAAATGAGCTGTCACTAGCTGGTTCTTGTTTACAGGCTGCCATAGGAGCTACTTAGAATATGCAAATGAATTGTCAGTAGCTCTTCCCTGGTTTTTTATAAAGGCTGTAGAAGGTCTAAAAAAAAAACTTAATCTGACTGGCTCCCTTTAGCTTCAGTGTGGACAACTGGGTGGTAGACTGCAGTGAATTTTAAAAGCAAGACAATTTGTCTTCTAAAATGTTATGTTGTGCTTTTGGGTGCCAAAGATATAGCGTATACTTTCAAATCGGACACCTTTCCAAGCCAACATATTTTAGTTGTAGTTACAGGCAATTAGGAGAGATAACTGGTCTGAGGAGCTTCATTTTATCAGTGAAGTTGGCTTTCTAACCAAGAATTTAGCAGGCTTGGTTTGCTCGTTAGCTAAAATGCATGCTTTATATTGCTGTAACAAACCTGCATAACTCACCTAAAACCTACAGTGAGAAAGTAGCTAGCTTAAATACATCATCATCAAAGTCTTACAAAGGGCCTCTCATTGGCTGCTGCAATTAGGATATGCAAATACCATGGTTCATACTGGCCTTAATATATTGTTTATCTAAGCCTATTTAAGGATGCAGTGCTTTACATTTTTTAATTGCTTAAAATTCAGGTAAGAGTTTTAATGATGCAACACATACAAGGAAAAAACACATAAAAGGAAAAAAAAACACATTAAATGTAACAGGTTTAAATTAACAAGACGAGACATAAAAGAGGAGAAAAGTTCACGGTGTTCGAGGGTCACTGCAGTGTCGGAGCAAGCGGCCTTCATAGGTCGGCGTGAGAGCGAGAAGGTCACGTCCAGGTACGTCTGTATTCTATCTGCAGACGCAGTTCACCTGCTCCTCCCTCGGTGTCATTTTTTTCACATGATGCTGAATGACAGACTTAATTAAGTGTACATTTCCGTGTCTTGTGTAGCACGGTCCACAAAACAAAACAAAACAGCACGATTTTCCCTCTAAATCACGGTTAAAAAGTTTATTACGGAACATTGTTTGCTGTATAACAGCGGCTCCTTACATGTGGGATAAAACGTACTGTACACTGTAAAAAAAAACAACACGGCTCTAAAAAAATAATCCCTTAAAATGATTTAAAAAATAATAATAATCCGGTGGCGTGGGCGTGTCCTCAGTGTCCTTGCCTGATGATGATGTCCGACATGTCGTCCACTTTGTGAAGCTCCAGGTTCTGTGATCGAGAAAACACACGACTTCTGGTGAGCGGGAAATCACACTCTGTAGGAAGACTACATTAAAGCTCTTCCTCACGTTAATAAATTAAAAAAAAGCCCAGCTTGCCTAAATCACCCCAAACCATGTTGCAAAAATGTCTTCCGATCTGATGAAGCCAAAAAAACCAAGACAACTCATCACTCAAAGGACACGATACCCACGGTGAAGCGCACTGAAGCAGATACAATTTACCCAAATAATAATAATAATAATAATAATAATAATAATAATAATAATAAATCCCTCAACATGTTTCTCTGGTAAACCAGTGTACCGACCAGCTGTTTTTCTTTTTCTTTTAAATAGAATAACACTCACGTGTTTAATACTAACTGCAAAACCATTACAGTGTCATAAAGTCCACTTTTTAATTGTCGTTTTTACCGTTTACGACTCTCGCTGATGACAAGCCCCGATGGTTTTAACGCAGAGGGCCTCCAGGTTTTATGAAAGCGAGACGCCGGACGCTTTATCGCGTGGAAAACAGAGCAAACCTAATGGCTGCGGCTTTATTTATTTATTTTCTTTAGGACTCACCTTCTCATTGGCCAGATGCAGCAGAGCGACGAAGGCCAAGGGCACGGACAGGTTACTGGCCATGGTGCCGGGCAGCCTGGAACGGGAAACGAGCGAAAGGCACGAATTAGTATATAATCGATCCTGGTGCGCGAAGGAGAGCTGCGCTCCTTCAGGCATGCGACAGGTGTGTATATTACAGGAAGAGCGATCTGAAAAATCCCAACCGAATCGGTTTAGGCGATTTCGGTACGAGTGTAGTAGCCGTTATGTTTTTAACCCTGTGTGGTGAACACATGCATGAATCCGGAAGCCATCTTGGATTTGGCGTACTCTTTTGGTCTGTCAATCAAACGTTACCATAGTGTCAAAAATGTGCAAATAAGCATAAGCCTCGAGTGTTCCGGTGTCTTACTTTCGTATGAGCGTCCTGGTGGACTGGCTGAAGGATTTCTCTCCCGGCACTTCTGTAGTCTCGCTCTCAACATCCTTAAAAAAAAAAATCATACAGAAATTTAAAACAAAGCAAACAGAGAGAAATGGAATGCGAAATGAACCCGGGCGCCTCAGATCGGGGATGAGATTATTATTACTGATACGTACTCGCCTATCCTACTGTGTGTGTGTGTGTGTAACAGAATACCTTGGCTGGTTTCTCAGGGCTGTCTGTCAGGAGGCTCCACATGCTGCTCTTCAGGCGCTTCATATCCATCTTCTTGGCCGTCTTGGCGTAATTAATCTCAATGATGTTGACCTGGAACAGAGAGAGAGAGAGAGAGAGAGAGAGAGAGAGAGAGAGAGAGAGAGAGAGAGAGAGTTGATGCATCTTTGTTTCCTTCACATTGCCCAACTCTTGCAGAATAATACTATCCTCTCAGTAAATATTATCTCTCGTCCTTACGGGAATCCATACTCGGGACTAAACGGCCCATGTCGCTCCCTGGTGGGGGATCATATTCGTGATAAACACACAGAAATAATAAGGTGAAGGTAAACCCAAACAGCGAGAACGTCGACTCTGTTATTATTATTATTATTAACAGTGAGAACGTCTGCTCTTACTTTATGCGGCTCAGGCACCAGGCAGTCTTCTCCGTACGTGGAGACGCCGTCAGCGTCCAGCCTGTCCGTCATGGGCTGAGAGTCATCCGATCCTGCGAAGCCTTCGACCTCGTCGTCACTGTCCGAGAGCTGCCAGGTTTCATCACAGGGGTGAGCAAAGCGCCAAAAAAACCATTAAAAATCGCATTGCTGAGCGTGCGTACCTGCAGCCGCGGGCAGAAGTTAGCGGTGTCGTTAGCGTTGTCGTAGTCGTACTCTCCGATGTCCTCGGCTAGTTCGCCCGATATCCTCTTCTTGTCTTTTACAATCAGCTAGAGCGTAAAAAAAATGAACAAATAATAATAAAAAAACCACGTTAAATTGTTAATGTATCTGCGTAAAGTTCGGCAGCTTTAACAGGAAGTGACGTTTGTTCAGTGTGCTGCAGGTCTTTCGGCGAGTCACCGTGCTGGCGGGTTTGAGGCTGAGCTGCGACAGGTTGCCGAGCGGGTACTGGAAATCCGCTGGCAGCGTCGTTTTCTTGTTGCTGGTGTTCAGGGCAGATTTGCTGATGGTGGTCGCTGCCTGGAAATGAAGGACGTGAGTCACGGGAGGACAAAATAACAGGAGTAGAACAGACACCTGTTCCGGTAAAAAAAAAAAGAAAGCTGTGTGTATTAAAGCAAACCGGAGCGAGATCTTACTCTGGTCGTGCGGAAGTAGTTGTGAAAGTGGACGTCCTCGCTGAAGAAGTCGATCACCAGGGGATTTCTCGGCGCCCGCTTTTTCGTTTCCTTCTCCGGCTTGTGGTCGTCTGCGCGGCGAATAACAAAACACAACCAATGCTGCGTCACGTGACGTGACGTGACAGTAGGAACATTTAACAGTGTGGAATCTGTACGAGCTCACGTTTGTTTGTGGGTTTGAAGAGCCAGTATCCCGGGCCGACCCACGTCGCCATGGTGCGCGGGCTGAAGTACGAATACTCCCTGGGTTTGTCCGACAGCTGCAGGCACATGGTGGTGATGTCGCCTTCTCCGATCGGTATGATCCCCCTGCACGGAACACGGCACGCGCACTTCAGCGCTCACCTCCACTGCTCGGTTCTACGCTTTCGTCTTTTCATTTAAACGATAAAGTATTTTTTTGCTTCTCTCTCACCGTCCTTTCTCGGGGCTCCTCCTAGAGCAGGCGTCTTTGTGCTCGTCAAAGGGATCCCCGCCGTCTCCCGCTCCTCCGTCATCGTCTCCGTCCCCGTCGAAACAGTCGCCGAAATCCGCCGCCTCGTCCGGCTCGACGTCAGCATTTACGTCGAATGCGTGCTCGCCCTGCTTCATCTTGTCCAGCAGCTGGTTCAGGTTGGTCGTCTGTGCAGACGGACAGAGAAGATTCATCCGTCACCAGCGAGTGTGACTCTCAGGCTTCCACATCTTTTCTTTTTTCTTACACGTCACTTTAATAACACGTTAGGACCACACGACGGGTGGAATTTCCCTTTAATATGCTTGTGTACCTGCTCAGGTGTCCACTGGGTGAAGGAGAACTCTTCTAGAGATGGGCAGATGGGCATCTTTTCCTCCAGAGTCTTCAAACTAACTGCAGGTACAAAAACAACAATCCCCCAATGAGGCCTGTCTCGCTGCTCAGACTTTACGTACACAGACGGACAGGTGTTTAGTGCAGTACCTGTGAAGGGGGAGGCAGGTATGTGTTGTACAGGTGAGGGCGAGCCAGGTGGTCTAGAGCGCAGCAGGGTCATGTGGGAGGGGAACTTGAGCTCACAGCAGCTGTCCTCGCTGAACAACACAGACAGAAACACTCCAGCCGTACTGTTCTCGTCGAAAGAGGCAGCCATGCGCTGGAACATGGGGTCCACCTGTAACAGGATACACATGTGACGAGGGATATCAGGCATTCTGCTCCTAATAAACAAACACTTACTATATAAACCTATTTCCCACTCGTTTTCCTTCCACCTCTATGATTCTATCATACACAGTAAAGCAGGTGTGGCCTATGTGGCTATCATACACAGTAAAGGAGGTGTGGCCTATGTGGCAATCATACGCAGTAAAGGAGGTGTGGCCTATGTGGCTATCATACGCAGTAAAGGAGGTGTGGCCTATGTGGCTATCATACGCAGTAAAGGAGGTGTGGCCTATGTGGCTATCATACGCAGTAAAGGAGGTGTGGCCTATGTGGCTATCATACACAGTAAAGGAGGTGTGGCCTATGTGGCTATCATACACAGTAAAGGAGGTGTGGCCTATGTGGCTATCATACACAGTAAAGGAGGTGTGGCTTATGTGGCTATAATACACAGTAAAGGAGGTGTGGCCTATGTGGCTATTATACACAGTAAAGGAGGTGTGGCTTATGTGGCTATAATACACAGTAAAGGAGGTGTGGCCTCTGCAGTAGTCAGTCCCTGCATTTTACACCCTCACTTTGATACAGTGCAACAAAGCATATGGTTTTGAGATTCTTCATTAAGAGTGAAGACTCTGGTGTGATGAGACGTCTATGTCCTTTACCTCACACTTCATCTCTGACTCTGAGAGGTTGATGTTGCTTAGGTTCTGCTCCACCGTCTTCTTTGGAGGACGTTTCTTTGGGGCCTGCTTGGTGGCTGCCTGTTCACTCACACTGCCCTCTGTCTCTTCTTCTGCCTCCTGGTCTGGTACAGAAACACAAAGTAGAACATAGAACACACAGTGGCATGGCATATGTCACCTTTAATATGTGGATATAATTTCTCACACACACACACAATATTACTGGCACATCTAATGCAGACCTTTCGGTTTGGTCTCGGAGCCCAGCCCTCCCAGAACTCTGTATGCATCGGCGTGTACTGCGTCCACCCTCACTGCGTAGATCTTAGTGCTGGCGTCCAGCGTCCCTGCAGCCACCTGAACACGAACACACACACACGGCGTCCCATCACACGCCTACTACAGCAGACCTGGGTATCGCCAGAGTGCACGTGGCATTCCGACAGAACGTTTAAAGATATTCATGAAGGTCCAAGACTCACTCACCTTGAAGTTGAGCTCGGAGTCTTTCTCCTTGAGTATGTCCGCCATGTAATCGATGAGGTGCAGGCCAAACGCGTTCTTCGTGGTGATTTTCTACCGACAGATTGATGAGCTTATTATAAATATACACCAGCACCATTAGAACTGTTTAGCTCTGCGCGTACACGTGTGTGTTTTGAGTTTTCACTCACGTTTTCCGTCGAGAGTTTGATGCAGGTGGAGTAATGCTCCGAGATCTGTGCCGAAGACAGCTTGGGCACAGCAGCGGGAGTTCCTGTGCTACTGTAAACACACCAAACACGTTGTTTCAAAGATTATAAATGAATACGAATACAATTCCTCCCTGTAGCACGATCAGTGGAGCGAGGGAGTAGGGACTCACCCGTAGGCCTCGTTGATGGAGGAATCGGCCCCTGCGTGAAGGTCGACGACTTTGGACCTGCGCCTCTGCCTTCGCTCCTGCTCATCGTCGTTGGTTTGGATGGATCCGAGAAGCGGCGTGCTGGTGGCGGAGAGGGCCGTCCTGTGCCCCAGCGCCGGAGAGGACCACTGCCGTGGCCGGGAACTCGGGGTGCTCACTACACTCATGCTGCCTGTCAATCAAACCTAGAGTGAGGGGTGGAAAATACTGTACCATTCCCAGATTACAGATTCCCAGGTCTCGTGCACTCAGACACACTGGTACGGTAGGAGGAAATGATCAAGCAGGACCGATGACACTGACATCGAGGAAGCAGTAGCAGGGACTGAGAAATGCTGTTCTTTTTCATGACTCGAATCAGCTGAGTCGATTCACTTGAATGATTCGTTTCTGAATCGTTTAGTTAAAAACACAAATAACCCGAACGTTAAAAGGCTTTCTAGTTCACTCAAATGCTAATTCACGTTGCGTGTTTAAAGAAATATGCACCTTGTCCTTCGGGAGATTAAGAATAATTCACTTTTATTCCGAATTTAGTACTTTAAGATGCGTTAGTTAGTTAGCGACCTAGCTAGTTAGAATAAATATGTGTGTGTGTGTATATATAAATATATATAAAATATATTTTCGTTAACTAAATCTCTATCTCCAAGGATAAACGTGAGCCAAGTTACAAGCAAAACTATCCAACTTTAAATAAAACATTAAAATGTATACAACTAGCCACATTAGCATGCTAGCTCGGGTCACTAATAAACAATTCTAACCCACATTTCAACAAACATGATTAAATACTCACTGTATACAATCGCGCAACTTGCTAATGAATATCCGGTTACTTATTTACGATTAAAACAATGTTATTTTACAGAAAATAATCTGTAATGTACTGTAAACAACGGAACTAGTCGCACACAGGCGAGGAACTCCGCTACCTTTCCTCCTATTTGAAATTTAGCGCCGGACGGTTAGTACGTCATACGTACGCGAAGACGACATCACGCACGCACATACGCACGACTCCAGAAAAAAAAGCATACCGCTGATCTAGGATCAGGTATGTGACGCTAAAATGAGGTGGATAAGGATCAGTGGCTAAATCGAAACTGTTCTCAGAACAGTTTGTTATGGGAAGCATTACCAGACTCTCAGTGTTTGAGTGTGGTTACTTTCTATTTAGCAAGATTATCTATCTGGTACATTACAACACTTATTTGTTGCAGAAAGGTTTTGAATATATTTAAATAATATTTGTCAAAAGTCTTTGTGAGATGAATAATAAACCACACAAACGCATAATAAGCACATAAACCATGACACAGTTAAAAGACAGTTCTGTACTAGCTAGTTCAATTAGCTAGCTGACTACCTGTTTCAGGATATATCCCTTTTAATAACATTAAGTGCAGTAATATTTTGTTGTTTTATTACGTACACTACTTCGTAGCCATGGTTGTTTTGTACTTTGTTATAACAGTGTTGGATGTTAAGCAGGTGTAGACTGCACTACTGGTTATAACAGGACCACCAGGTTAAAGGAAAACCCCACACTGAAACCCATTAAATATGTTTTTATTGAAATATTTGTGATGTGCTTGGTGATGTGGTGATCAGTTTGTTGGTTTGTGCTGTATTTTCATTATTTCTGTGTGAACTTAGCAGTTGCGTGCTACTGTTTCGCTGTTAGTCGGTAAAAACCAAAAGAGCAAGATCTTCTTGACATGGTCAGCAATCATATTAATGCGAAATTTAACGCAGAAGTTGGAGAGACGTTGGTGCAAACGTTGGACTCAAAGTCTCACAATGCAATGCGGCTATACGACGCCGGTGCAATGAGTCACGGCAAAGATCCGGCTTGGCTAGTCAGCAGCCTATGAGATGACGGGTGCGATGGGGTTGTGGTATTTTAGCATGAAGATTGAAGCTTCGGAAGCTGACCGGTTTGTGCTTAAGGGTTAAAGCGCTGCTGCATCGCTCTCTTTAGGTAGAGATGAACCGAGGGCTAAAATCATACTGCAGCACTATCAAGCTGGTAGTCGAATAGCATTGTGGGTAAGGTTTTATCGAGTAAAGTCAGCTCAGATTTTCAGTACAAAGCAAATCTGAAGGTCATATTTAAATGATAAAGACTGATATGCAAGGTGGATTTTTTTCATTTAAAGAGCGTGCACAGGAAAATAGTTTGGAAAGGCCGCATAGGACCCAAATGTGCTTTGCCTACAAGGTTGACGGGAAAAAGACTGGTAGAAAGCACTAGGTGGCAGTAACGCCTCATGACCTCCAAATGAATCAGTCTGACAAATCTATAAACCTATATGCTCCAAACTCTTAGACTGAAGTAACTGAAACTCAGTTAACTATTAATTGAAAATCCTCTGGACTTTTATTATCTGCCACATCTCTCTATCTCTCTCTCTCTCTCTCTCTCTCTCTCTCTCTCTCACTCTAATGCTAATATCCCTCCCTGTCATACATAGACACAAACACACCAGGGAACCGAGGAGTTTGGATAGGTTGGACTGTGTCAGAGTTCACTGTTGCAGGCCAGAGAAACTTTTTACAAGGTCATAAATTAACAAGGGATCGTGAAGCGCAGCCAATTATCTCCCCATTGCTGGGAAATTAGCGTCACATCACTGCAGCACCTCTTTCATTTTTTCCCCCTCATCAGCCCTCATTAATGTTTTTTTTTAGTAAATGCAGTCTCGAGCCACGTTCCGATCTTCTAATTAGCATGCCTTAGCCGACCGTTCCTCGCCATTTCCTACTGGTGGAATCCCCTCACTGTGTTCCGGTCCCTTTGAGTAGTTTATCAGCCCAAGAGGTTAATCAAGAGATGCCTTGAGTAATCGTGACTGTGTACTCTCATAAACAACAGGATCGAGCTGTACTTTTCCTTGTTGCTGGGATAGTACTATTAAGGGTGCATAATTTGGACTTTTATTGTGTATTTTGACCTAGGAAGTTTCATGTGGTCCTTACGGTCCAATTATGTACTGTAAAGCACTTTTAAAGGTACACTATATTGACATTTTCAGGAAAACATCATACATACAAAATGTACAAACTCTGTTGCATTTGTGGTACCACACCAGCGATAAGAATAAGTCCAGTTTGGTGTCTTTGTTTCAGAGAGTGTAGATTAGAACTCAGAAAGCATCGCCAGCCTCTCAAAAATAGCAATCGATGAAGGTCATTGCCCCAATCAAATATTGGATGTAGCAGCTGAGGTGGTGCGTGTTCTTTCGACTACATCTCCTGACTTTGATACGCTGCAATGTGACACACAAGCCCAGTCCTCTTGTTTATATGCGGTGGGCCTTTAAAATGTGGTTGCTCGCCAAAAAAAGGGTCAAAAACCCCAGGGTTAAGGATTAAGAGGGAGGATTTATCATCATTCTGTTGTGTTTGTTTCTTATTTGGACCTTATGTGCATTATTTTAGTTGAATTCCTCTGACCTAATCATGTTCAAGGTTCATCTTTCCTCACAGACACCAAGGCGTCAAGAAGGGATTCAAATATACAGTATAAGACTAATTATAATCACGACACGAGGTTTGTTTTGTTCCTCTCCTCCTATCAGAATGACGAGCAAACCCGGAACATCACAGACGTGTGTTTGTGCTTACGACCAAGCCGAATTAGTGACTACGTCCATTTCCGTGGAAGAGGTTTATCTACGCTGATACACCTTGGCTGAATTCTGCGTGTCGTGCTGAAACGAGCTATTCTCAAGGACCGACACGGGAGGACTGAACAATGCGATGCAAACAATTACTCTTGTTAAAGAGAGCATGTGCTGCTACGCCTTTATTCTCCCCACCGAGCTTATCAACCAAGCGCCATGGCTGGCGATGTGATGTTTATCCTCGCAAAACAGACCATGCCTCGATACTTCGTCTTTCGTGCCTTTGCAAGTCGTTTTTCGAGCCACTAAACTCTTATCGAAATACCTTCGCATTGGACTAAAGAAAAAAAACAGGATCATAACGGGTTATGTGATATGAAATATTTATATTTGTGCGCTTTTGAGGTGATGTATCAAAATATCAATTTCCCCTGCTCTGTGCTATGTGAATTAATATCAGAGGACTTAAAAAAGGAGTAGCTCTGCATCATGTCATGTATGAGTAAGCTCACAGAATGCTAAGCATGATTATAAAATGAAAAGAAGACTTACTCTTTTTTATGTACTCCAGGTATGGCTCTATTTGATCAATTTAACAATTTGACAATTAAACCCTATTCAGATGGGATTAGTTTTCCGGACATACTCTGAACAGTCAGTTCTCGAAGTTGATGTGCTGGAAGCAGGACAAATGGGCAAGTGTAAGGATCTGAGCGACTTCGATGTGATGGCTAGACAACTGGATCAGAGCGTCACCAAAACAGCAGGTCTTGTTAGAAGTAATCTTCCTGATCTCACAGTAACTCTGGATGGTCTTTCTGTTTCATCATGAGCAGCAGTAAAAGACCTTGGAGTGATTATTGACTCCAGGCAATCCTTCGATGCTCATGTAGATAATATTACTAGGATAGGCTTCTTTCATCTCAGAAATATTTCTAAGATAAGAAATATATTGTCACTACATGATGCAGAAATATTAGTTCATGCTTTCATCACCTCTAGATTAGATTACTGTAATGCCTTACTGTCTGGATGTTCCAGTAGGAATATAAACAAACTCCAGTTAGTCCAGAATGCAGCTGCTAGAGTCCTAACTAGAACCAGAAGATACGACCACATCACACCGATCTTATCAGCACTGCATTGGCTCCCAGTGAAATCTCACATTCATTATAAAATACTTTTATTAGCCTATAAAGCACTAAATGGTCTCGCACCACAGTATCTAAGCGACCTTTTGGTTTTCTATGATCCGCCACACCTACTTAGATCAAAAGATGCAGGCTATTTGACGGTACCTCGAATAGTGAAGGCTACAGCAGGGGGAAGAGCTTTCTCTTATAGAGCCCCACAGTTATGGAACAGTTTTCCTATTAGTGTTCGGGACTCAGACACAGTCTCAGTGTTTAAGTCTCGTATTTGTTTACTCAAGCCTACCCTGACTAGACTTTCTGTTACGGTAAGCACAGTCCTAATAATCTTTTCTCTCCCTCTTCCTCCACACACGATTTTATGGAGATACTAGAGATCCTGATCCAATCTGCTCTCCGGACCTGCCTGATCCGTTTCGGATGTCCTACCTCTGGATGGAGCTCTCAACTACTCCAATTCCAGACTGCTGGGACTACGGCTGCTTCTAACGCCATACAGACTTCATATAAATCCATAATGAACTTTTTCACACTATCTGTTGTTACCCAGATGAGGACGGGTTCCCTTCTGAGTCTGGTTCCTCTCGAGGTTTCTTCCTCTTAACATCTTAGGGAGTTTTTCCTTGCCACCGTCGCCACTGGCTTGCTCAACTGGGATAAATTCGCATTTTTAATATCTGTATACCGTGTTGATATTACTGTAAAGCTGCTTTGAGACAATGTCTATTGTAAAAAGTGCTATACAAATCAGATTGAATTGAGTTGTTATAGCTGCTAGAACACTTGCTTTGGGGACGTTTCAGAAGATTAAATGCAACTATAAAGAGATAAAAAGTGCGACCTTTTATGCCATTTATCTCTAACTAGTAACTCTTTTTCATCACGCCACTCAGTTCTGCTTTGATTCGTTCTGAATGGTCTGTACAGAGCACGCTGAATCATTTTGCGTACCTGGTTCATAACCTCTTGCCCTTTCTCTCTTGTTATTTTCCCCCTCGCTAGCTCAAATGGAAAACTTTCCACTCATTACCGGGAAATACACCTTATTATCTCTGCACCTTGGTTCAAACCTACACACCCTGCACGCCAACTATAACCCGTCGTGTTGTTCTCTGGAGATCCCAGCATGATCATAATGCAAGATCTCACTCTTTCGGTGTCCTGAATTCACCCTCAAGTCTGAACAGTCATCGCGTCTCCATTCCCTGCATAACGGTCTAAACACTTCCGGATTCTGATAGTATAAACTCGTACCCGTTCTCGACCGCTAGGCGACTAATTCTAAATGAAATATAAAGCGGGCAGATACGGATCAGCACGGTGTTGCTCAGCAAGGTTTATAATCACAAGTGTTTGTGTCAGATTATCAATTCCGAGCAGTCAATGCTTGCCTCTTGCTTGATGGCGCAGCGGTAATGCGATGATTGAGATGCCGTGCTAGTGACTGGAAGGTTAAAAGTTCAATTCGCAGGACTGCCACAGAGCCACGGTTTGGCTCACGGGCAAGTTATTTAACCCCTCGAATGCTCAGCTCAAAGGTACCGTGTACAAACCTTCCTGTTCTTCAAATTCAACAGGATATAGGATATACTTGAAAAAATACGGTGATGCATCCCTATTTCAGAGTGATTCTAAAGACCGACGTTGAGCAAAAAGCCTCAGAGATGAATTCCAGTCGCTTTGGTTTTTACAAAATGACCTGAATGACCATCAATGTTTTCCTTCAACCCATTGGCATCTGTAGAGGTTTTTTTTTTAATCACTCAAAGCCAGTCCCTCGCTGTGTTTGCTGAAGATTTCGGATGGATTTAGAGAGCGACAGATGGCTTTGGCTTCTTCAGAATAGAAAAAAACCCCAAAACAAAACCCTAAAGCTGCTGAGAGTGCGTCTAATCGCAGTGCTCTATACACAGGCCAATGCTTTTAGTGCTGTAATTCACGAAGTCCTCCATCTCTCTTTTTTTCCCCTCTTTCGGACGCAAGTGCTGACTCGAAATGCCACGTCTTTCTAACTCGGAGATTCGTGGCATTCAGCAGAGCAGAGCGAATGCAGATGCTACAGTCCTCTCGATCTGCTGATGCTGTGTCTAATGGACGTATAATCTTTTAATGCTGTTATCAGACCAGTGTTTACAACCGCCGTCTATTATAGCACTGATAAGACAGAGAAGACGGGGACGAGGCATAAACACACAATAAGAACGTATCTAGTGCTGCTTTCGGTTTTGTCCAGAATGCAGGGTCTTGGAAAGACAGCTGCCTTTCTGCTGTCCTGGATTGCATCACAGGAGCACAAACGCTGCCAGACATTTCTCAAAATCCCACCGAATAAAACATGAGGCGAGCGACAGTGTTTTGTATGTCTCGTATATCTTATTAATGACAGGTGTCAACAGAAATTTGCCTCTAGAAGGGGAAATACCGTGGGATGAGGGGTACAGAGAGAAGCCATTTTCTCACTCTCACAGTGTAATTGAATCAAAATGTTTCCGCTGAAACCTAATGGAATGCAATGAAACCATTTCAGTCATAGTTAGACAAAAAAAAAAAAAAGGAATATTTTCTAAGTCAAAACAGTGAGCCAACTGGGAGTCAAAAAGAGTCGAATCTTATTGGTGAGCCGAGTCGAATGATCTGACTCCCTGAAAAGACAGGGAGCACGGTAGGCATTGTTTTGAAACGAGATTTTGTCCATTATATGTAAATTAGGTATGACTGTATTGCGAGAAATCTGAACGATTGGCTCAAATGACTCCTCAAATCAATCCTATAGCACGTGTGATCCGACATTTCTTCAGTTCCCCACTCACAAGCTCAAGTTCTCACCTGTAATCAGTTCCCATTCACTGTTTGAGGCACAAAAATGGGAGAAGTACTTATAACCATGCTTTCATGTTACCTTGTCATATACTATACAACCTCACATTAAACGTGTGCAGAAACATCACGAAGGTAAAATAAATAAAGCTTGGAAGGGTTGTAGCAGAGTTCGTTGGTGGCCCCTGTGAGTCTTAGCTTGCTTTGCAGATTAGTATGAAGTACCGCACTTTTCCGGTTTGGTTCTATGTGGAACCCGACAGCAGAGAGGCTTCCCAGAAAAAAACCTCTTTAGAACACTTTGAACCGTCAAATGTTCAAAGGTTTGGTACTGAAAAAAAATGGCAACGGGTCATTCGGGAGCCGAAGAGTCGACTCCTTTTGATATGAGTCGAATGAGCTGACTCGGTGACTCACTGAAAAGAACTTGACCGCGTAAATCAGTCACTTTGACGCCTCATATCGCGCACATCACAGGGTTTTATTTGTTTTTTCCTCTCTTCCTACGCTTCACGATGTCACAGGGACGCGATTAGATCGGCCGTCTATTGTAGAGCTTAATAAAGTGATTATTAAAAGTTCCCGTGTGCCGTCAGACGGCGAGTCTCTCGACTCCTTTGGAATGAAAATACTGATTGGCGAACGGTCTTTTTTGTGGACTTCATTAGTAACGCTAGGACTGATAAGGACGAGAGATAAACAGCGCTAGACAATGAACTGGTATTAAAATGAAAATTTCACACGACGATTTGCTTTTATCGCTGTCGCCGAAATTATTTTCGCCCTGTTTAATAAGACTTCATGGAAAAGAATTATGGGATTGTCTTCTATACGGAAGGCACAGACTTTATTTAGAAGAAACGGCTATTATTTGCATCACTCTGATATTATTATTGATGTTATTGGGATCAACAGAAAGTATGTTCTGTATGTGACGAATCTTCCGAGACAGAGATGACTCAGTGGCTGGTGTCTGTATTCGATTGGCTGATGAGGTTTTCGCCACACCGGGTAAAAATCCGATTTAAAAACCCATAGAAAGGCTTGAAAATGTTGTGCAAAAAAACAATAACAATCTGTCCAATGTCTGTAGGTCTTATCACGAAATCCTCAAAGGTCGAATCTGTTGTGAAAATTGTTCTTTTTTCCATCTGACATGCTTTCTAATAAGGTCAAATCATCAAATAGAACAAACCAAACACACACACGCGCAGTCACGGTGAGACGGGAACACGCCTTTTCATGTACTGTGGGCTTTGTACAAGCCAATATTAATCCCTCGGACTGTCAAGTCATGGCCACACCAAATGTTCAATATTTATGACTCCAAATCTGTTCAATATTTATATCTCAGCAAATGCTAATGCAGGGAAAAGCCAACTGTCATAGATTAAAAACATCGCCTGCCTAAAAGTCGAAACGCCAATGAGCTGAAATGAGTGTCAATATTTACGGACTGCCATGACATCACTTTCAAGCACAGCCGGCCATTCAGTTCGTACTGATTCGCGAGGATAGTCATGAGTGTCTTCACTGTGCTGCTTTTCTTTGTAAAAAATAAAAACAGAAAATACAGTCCCCTCTTAAATTACTGGAACTGAAGACATTTGGGTTTGAGATCAAAAGATGGATATGAGAAGAGAGTTTAGAATGTCAGATTTTATTTCCTGGTATTTATATGTAGACATGCTGGACAACATAGAACACAGCACGTTTTGAATCAGACCACCCAATCCGTAGACAAGCAAAAGTATCGTAACGTGTGACTGACAGGTGTTTCTTGTTGCCCAGGTGTGTCCTGTTTGATCAACAATAAATAGCTCTGAACATCTACTCTTGGTTTTAGCCTTCAGTTTGACCTGTGAAGACTGCATTTGTTGTTAAAAAGGCTAAACCAACATGAAGGTCAGCGAGCTGTCTATAGGAGAAAAGCAAGCCAAACACAAACATTACAACGATGTGGAATGTCCTGAAGAAGAAAGAAACCGCTGTTGTATTGAGCAACATAAAGCAAACGGATCGTTCGAGGAAAACAACAACAGCCAGTGACATCACTAACAACCTTCACAGGACAGGGGTGAAGGTATCACAATTCGCAAAGAAGTACAGAGACGATCCACAAAAGTTCTGGGACCAAGATGAACCTCTACCAAAGTGATGAAAGACCAAAGTGTGGAGAAAGAAAGGATCTGCTCATGAGCCAAAACATACAAGCTGATCTGTGAAACATGGTGGAGGTAGCGTCATGGCTTGGGCTTGCATGGCTGCTTCTGGAACATTCTCACTCATCTTTATTGATGATGAACTCATGATGGTAGCAGCAGAAGGAATTCAGACGTTTAGAGGAACATTTTGTCTGACAATTTACAAGGAAGTGAATCCAAATTAATCAGGAGGAACTTCATCATGTAGGAAGGCAACGATCCAAAACCACACCGCCAACTCAACACAGGATTTCATACTGGCCAAGTCAATCACCAGACCTTAACACAATTGAGTATGCATTAATTTAATTTAATGGAGAATAAATAGTAAGCGCATTATGTTCTAGTACCTCATGCTTTACAAAGTAAGCACTTTACTGACTTTAAGTTTGAATGTCGACACACCTCCAGCTCACACCGCAACATACACACATTCCACACTGATCCTGTTCTCTCTCGTCAAACACCCCGCACACACACACACACACACACCCCGCTGGCACAGCAAAGTGTCCATCTGCCATCCATCATGTTTGGATTTATTCATGGGAAATCCTGCAAGATCCAAACCGGCGAGGAAACATCTTGTCGTGTATGATGCAAAGATGACAACCAAAATGAAATCTGTCATGTATGTGTTGAGGTCTGGGGAAAATCTGGCACGCTGTGAGGTGATTATCCTGAGAACAGCCTTTCTTTGGGGAAAATATTATTACTTAGCTACGGTTGGTGATGTTGGAACGACAAATAAAACAGGAAGAAAGATCCCTTCCCAGCTCAGCGTTCTCCTAAAGTCTCCTACGCGTCACGTTCACCGAACTGCTCGCTCGGAAACGTAGCATGTGTTGCACAGAGAGACCGAGCCATGATGAATTAGTGCAACGATCTGCACGTTGACGTCTGTTTCGTTTCCGTCGGTCGCGCAGGCGTCCTAGAAGCTTCTTCTATGCTACTGATGACGAGAGATCATTTAAAGTAGGACTCTCAGGACGTTCAACAGTCAAAAGGCTTATAATGAAAGCGTGGCTTTGAGTCAGGCAATGAAAAGCTTTCACTTGGGCACACTTCTTCCTGGAGGCCATTTTAATACACTTAACACAGCTTCCTGTCAGCCTGTCCGTCATCCACGGAAGCCACCGAACCTGAACGGGAAATGGGATTCCCCCCTCTTCACGCTCCTCATCTCTCTCCAGTCCTCCCTCCTTCAATGTTTCATCCCTCCTTAACATTCCTTACACCCTTTTCTTTCTTATTTCATTTTCTTTCATCTTCTTTCTTCACCCTAACACCCCCCATATATATATATATATATATATATATATATATATATATATATATATATATATATATATATATATATATACGCCTATGCCTATTACAGCAGGAGGCAACACAAATTACACCCGTCTTTTCCATTCTCGTCCTGCATGTCTGACTTTAACACTGAACCCGTTGCTTCCTTTCTGCTTCCCCAGCGATTCCGTTTTTTTTTTTTTGCTCTTGAGTGTAATTTGGAGCGTAATGACCCGCAGCCCAGAGTAAATGGCGGAGGCCTATTAGAGGATGCAGAAAGTGCTGATTCAGGGGTACAAGGGTTACTCGCGCCACCTGGCAATGACTGACACGTCCCTAAACACTTGATGGATGTATGTGACAGTGGATGAATATGGATGCGGTCCTGAACAGATTTTAACAAGCAAACAAGCTGGGCAATTCTCCGAAATGCATTTCGGATCTAAACGGCTCTTTCTGAGAATTCCTCCAGAGTTCAGCCTGCTTCGATAAACACTGAAGACCGAGCACGTTCATATAAACTGCATGACTGTCCAAGCTGCTTATTATAGGAAATTATTCAACACCCCACAGCTGGGTTTCAGACCTCACCTTTCCTACGACTGCCGGAAACAGCTGGATTGTAAGACATTGCAGGCGAACACACGCCAGATCTGACTCGCGCTCTTTTGACCACCAAAAAAACCCCCCACAAAAAGTAGATGTAGAATTATATCCAGGAATCACCTAGGCAACAGCGGTGCAGCGATTGCAGTGGAGGGAAGAAGATTACCCGGCCCTCGTCGAACCCTTCGCATCAAGTGCACACAATGACGCTCTAATTACCAACGAGGAGAGGCGGAGCTTCTGGCTTCAGCCACCTCGGTGCGGCGGCGGCGCAGGCGGGGCCCTGTTCTGTACTTGTTTGGAGCACCGCTTCACTGGTCATGACCGGGATCCAGCACTTAAGATGATGAGAGAGATAGAGAGAGAGCAGAAGAAAGGAAAATGGTTCGGAGAGAAAACAACTGAGAGGGATGCAACTTGAAGAGTTTTTATTCTGGATTCTGATTGGTCAGAAGGTCCGTTTCTATATGTAGCAACAGCTAACACAGGAACTTGTACCGTGCATATATTAATGATAATGATAAAGCGTCTTTATTAATCACGTATACATTACAGCACAGTGAAATTCTTTTCTTCGCATATCCCAGCATGTCAGGAAGTTGGGGTCAGAGCGCAGGGTCAGCCATGATACAGCGCCCCCTGGAGCAGAGAGGGTTAAGTGCCTTGCTCAAGGGCCCAACAGTGGCAGCTTGGCAGTGCCGGGGCTTGAACCCCCGACCCTCCGATCAGTAACCCAGAGCCTTAACCTTAACCTCCACTGCCCCCCCCCCCACCCACCAACTGCCCCCCCCCCCACCCACCAACTGCCCCTATTATTGGAATATTATAGGAAAATAATCCACGCAGGGATAGTAAGAGTAACGCCGCTTCATCGCACTGTGATCAACATGTCAACTGAAATGATATTTCACACCGGTCGAAAAATTCACTCACTCCCCACATCCGTTCATCCGAACCCAAAAAATGACAATTCAGGAAGGAGTGGAACCTTCTCTGAGTAGTGAACGCATGCGAGGTCAGATGCATCTAATCATGCAGATGACACTAATTATGTCCACGCTGACCTCACAGCCCGCAGGCCCGTATTTCAATTAGCACTCAGTTAACGAACCTGATGGGCGTGAATGAGCAACGATGGTCCGGAGCCGGATCACATGCTGCAGTGTAATTCTGCGGTGTTATTAAATGTTATTATATCAGCATCGGCGGTTCACGGGTTGGGTTACTGTTCCATTTCTGAGAGATTTGATGATGATATATAGCACCTCCACTCTCTCTCTCTCTCTCTCTCGCTCTCTCTCTCACACACACACACGCACGCACATCATTGGTAAAGGTCTGATTCAATTCTCTGAGCGTTTGTCCATATAACTAATGGTTCATATCGAAGTAACAAATTAATGAAGCCATGAGATACTTAATCGAGGTCATGATATCGCAACCTGTGCCCAGGATGTAGTCGATTTAATCCTGAGTTGCTGAATTAGTAAAAAAAAAAAACCATGCCCAAGGTTCGAAGGATAAACTGACCAAGCACTCAACAGCTACAGCTCATCATTTTATCCAGTGATTTAAATAACACGGACACAGAGAACCTGATTGAAGCGGCACATAAGTGAGACATACATCCTGGAAAGTAGTCCTTTTGGCTGGAAGAAAGACAAACTGCAGAAATAAACTCATATACTCTGCTCTAAAGCGTAAATAAGAAAGAATCCAGTCAATACGCCATTCTGTAGCTAACAGGCCCGAGGCTAGGACCAAGCACTCACAAACTGAGCATGTCATGTAGAAGAAAGCTCAGCTATTAGGCCAATTTACATAACGAGTTGGGCTGTTAAGGACACTGGAGCATGTAAGCTTAATGACATTTCAGGCCAGCTCGAGAGATAAATACAGAATTAGTCTAAACCTGTTTTCGGAGGAAATTGTGAGAGACGTTAAAGGGTGTCTTCGCACTTTTTCTTTCGTGCTGATGTAACCACAGCAACACTCTTACCGCTAGACTAACTCGCCTAGCGTCCAGTGCAGACTCATTACTATCAGTAACGCAGCTAGGTGAAATAAAGATCTGGTGACGAGGAGGTTGTTCGCCTTCGCCGTAGCTTTGGAAACAGGAAATCAGGAGTTATTTGCGCTGCTTGTGTGAGTCGACTGCATGCTTCCAAAGTTACGCCAAAAACGTGACGCCGCATCGAATACCGGTGAACATCCCAAATATTCCCACGCCGCTGTTAGTTAGTTACATTGCGACATTGTTGTTTTTTTTTGTTTGTTTGGTGTTTTTTTCTCCCTCAACTTCTGACCCGATTGGTCGGAGTCATCAGTCTTTCCGGATCAGAACAAATCCAAAATGTCCAAATCCGAAGCACTTCAGATATGCAGATGACACCAGCATTATTGGATGCATTTCAGACAACCATCAAGAGATGACACCTCGTGCGATCTCACGTATCCTATCCAGGAATCCCTAAATCACAGAGAGCCTGTTTGAGAATTCGCAACCAACTAATACCTTCATATTTGTGGGCACACAGATCAGCATCTTGAATACGTTGGACCAGAACGCCATTAACATCTTCAGCAAGACTCAGAAAACTGAAGAGGTATAGTGTAAAGAGGCAGTTCTGCTCAGAAGTCCTCCAAAGGATCCTCCATTACATTTACATTTATCTCATTTATACAGCTGAGTAGTTGAAGGTTAAGGGCCTTGCTCAAGGACCCAACAGTGGTAGCTTGGAAGTCTTGGGGCTTGAACTTCTGACCTTCTGAGCAGTAACCCAGAGCCTTTAACCACCGAGCCACCACTTCCCCCATTACTTCATTGGGGGGAGGGGGGTGGGGGTGGAATTCACCCTTCATTGGATATTAGTTCCCTTGAGTAGATTAAAATGTCATGAGTATACACCGTGTCCCATTGGACGTCGTTGATGAGGTCCTGAATAGCAGATGGGGCGTTAACCAGTCCACAAGGCATGACCAAATGATTCAAACTGGCTACATATGGTCACATAAAGGCCATCTTCCATTTGACTCGCTCTCTTATTCTGATAAGATAAAACGTATTGTGAGGGTCAGGCGTAGTGAATATGGTTGTCCATTTGAATTGTTTGGGATGTCAATGGGACAGTCGGGAGGTAAAACAGCGCTCGGTGTCATTCGGTGCTTTTCCGAAACGCCGCCGCTGTTGTCAGACAGATAATAACTCTCGGACATGTCCGAGTTTAACGGACAAAATTAGCCTCAGAGCTC